>NC_140493.1:102161019-102286019 GCF_964271855.1 Acomys minous
CACACACACACACACACACACACACACACGTGCCTACATCACATTCCAGACATATATACATTTTTTTCTTATTTTTTGAGATGATAATATATTACATCATTCCTCCCTCCCCCTTTCTCCCTCCAAATGTTCCCATCCACCCCAACTTACTTGCTTTCAAATTCATGGTCTCTTTTTCATTAATATTTGTTACAACACTTTTCTAAAACAGAATAAAATACATAAATAAATAAACTCTTATACACTACAGCCTGGCCACAGTTTTCCCTCCTCTACTCCTCCCAGGCCCCTCTCACCCACCCCAGATCTACTTCCCCTCCATTTCCCTTCAGAAGAGCGCAGGCCTCCAAGAGACAACAACTAAACACGACAAGAACAAATACAGTAGGACAAGGCCTGGACAAGGCAGTCCAACAGGAGGAAAAGAGTCCTAAGAGCAGCCAGAGTGAGAGACACACCTGCTCCCACTGTTAGGAGTCCCACAAAAATACCAGGTTAACAGCCATAGCAGACATGCAGGGCCTGGTACAGAACCTTGAAGAGCCAATGCTCACTTATAAGTGAATATTAGCTAGAAAATAAGGGATAACCATGCTGTAATCCACAGGCCCAAAGAAGCTACATAACAAGGATGGCTCAAAGGGGAAACATTTGAATATCGCTGTTAAAGGGAAATTGAATAGACATTGTGGGTGGATGGGGGGAGAGGACTGGATGAGGGAGAGGTGGGCATAAGAACAGGAAGGACCAGCTGGAGAGAGAGCAGAGGGAGAGAGTACTGAGAGAGACAACTGAACCAGGGAAGAGAGCATCTCTAGAAACCTAGAGCAATGAAAAATCTATGTGAGTGACCCTACATAAGACTCCTAGCAATGGAGGATATGGAGCCTGAACCAGCCATCTTCTATAGCCAGGAAAGACTGCCAATTGAGGGACTGGGACACTAACCCAGCCACAAAACCGAAGACCTACAATTTATCCTGCCTATAGGATGCGCAGGGGTAAAGATGGAGCAGAAATTGAGGGAATGGCCAAACAATGACTGGCCCAGCTTGAGACCCATGTGATGAGAGGGAGCCCACCCCTACCCTGTTAATGGTGGTCTGATGTTCTTGCAGACAGGAGTCTACCGTACCCGTCATCAGAAAGGCTTCACCCAGTAACTGATGAAAACAGATGCAGAGACCCACAGCCAAACATTAAGAAGACCTTGGGAAATCCTATGGAAGATGGAAAAGAAAGATTGAGAGAGTCAGAGGGGTCAAGGGCACCATGAAAAAAAAACCTACAGAATCAAATAACCTGGGCCCATAGGGGCTCATGGAGGCTGGGTTGCCAAGCAGACGGCATGCATGGGACTGACCTAGGCCCTTTGCACATATGCTACAGTTCTATAACTTGGCCTTCATGTGGGACTCCTAACAGTAGGAGCAGAGGCTCTCTCTGATTCTGCTGTCTGGTCCTTTTCCCTGACTGGATGGCCCCCTCTAGCCTCAATAGGAGATGCACACGGTCTTCCTCCAACCTGATACGCCAAGGCTAGTTGGTTGTCATGGGATGCCTTCCCTTTTCTGAAGAGAAAGGGAAAAGTGGACGTGGATAGTTGTGGCAGGGGAAGGACCTGAGAAGAGGAGAGAGGGGAAACTGTGGTTGGGATATAGATTAGAAGAGAAAGAAAATAACCCATTAGAATGCATAAAATTTTGATATAGCAATAACACATAAGATTAAAAACTTAATACACTTACATCAGATTACAAGCAGCTTCAGAGAACTCTTTTAGTTCTTTATAAAGTATTGAAAACCTTGTTATATATTACAGCCACTGAATGTTGTAGAACACTAGACTCCTGCTTTACTACCCAATATCTATCTTCCCTCTTTTTTCTTTTTCTTTTCCTTTTTTTTTTGGGGGGGGGGTGGTGATGGTGGTGGTGGTGGTGGTGGTGGTGGTTTGAGACAAGGTTTGTTTGTGTACCCACCATGTCTATCCTGGGACTCTCTCTGTAGACCAGAACTGGCCTTGAACTCAGAGATCCACCTGTCTCTGACTCCCAAGTGCTGTGATTAAAGGTGTGAGCCACCACTGCCTAGTGGCGGCTTCTTCTTCTTCTTCTTCTTCTTCTTCTTCTTCTTCTTCTTCTTCTTCTTCTTCTTCTTCTTCTTCTTCTTCCTCTTCCTCCTCTTCTTCTTCTTCTTCTTCTTCTCTCTCTCTCTCTCTCTCTCTCTCTCTCTCTCTCTCTCTCTCTCTCTCTCTCTCTCTCTCTCTCTCTGTTCATATATTTCAATGCTTGGTCCCCAGTTAGTGAAACCGTTAGATAAGGATATGAAAGTGTGGCTTTGTTGGAGTAAAGATGGCCTTATTGGGGGAGGTGTATCACTGGGGATGGGCTTTGAGCTTTCCAAAGCTCATATCTGGTCCAATCTCAATCTCTCTCTGCTTGCCGTCAGCAGATCAGGATGTGAAGCTCTCAGCTACTGCACTAGTGCTATGCCTATCTGCTTCCCACCATGATGATCATGGACTGACCCTCTAAAACTATAAGCAAGCCTCCAACTAAATGTTTTCTTTTATAAGAGTTGTCTTGGTCATGGTGTCTTTTCACAGCAACTAAGACAGAAGTTTGTACCAGAGACTGGCATGTTACTGTTATATGCCTTACCATGCTCTTTGTTGAGAAATATGGAAGATAGGACTTTGGACTAGAAAAGCAGTTGAATACTATAAGACTTAATGGACTATTCTGGAATGGGAATGGAAGGCAGTAGTATTGAGAGTAATGTGGACAGTGCAGGCCAGTTCAAGAGGTTTCAGAAGGGAATACTATTGGGACCTGTTCTTGTGATATTTTTGCAAATAAGGTGGCTTCTTTCTGTCCTTGTCCAAAATCTCTGCCAAAGGCTAAATTAAAGAGTTTGGGGTTAAGTTCCCTGGCAAAGGAGATTGTAAGACAGCCTAGTATTGACTATGCCACTAGGTTATTAATGACCATACTCTTATGCAAATCTACAATGAAAAAAAGCAAGCAGGGCAAAAGAAAAAAAAAAAAGAAAATATACAGCTTGAGATTTAATATTGGCACCAAGTCTTGTGTTCAATGAAATGAGGAGTTTAAAGGAGAACATGATTTGAAATGGACAAAAAGGGAGTGGTACCCTCAGAGAAAGACCAGGTACCATCCAGCTAGCTTCCAGGTGTGAAAAGAGATGAAAGCTTATACAGCAAAGGAAAGCATCAAGTTACAGCTTATGCAGATGTAAGTTTTGGAGAGGGCTAGGTTAGGTCCAGGAAGGGCAGAACTTGGCAGTTTTGCCATGTGGTTCCCGATTTAGATTAGAGAAGGATACGGAAAAGGGTTGTGAAATCTTCCTCCGCAGCACTGGGGCCAGGCACGTAGTAAAGGAGTCCCTTCATTGAGATTGCTAACACCCTCCCCCTCAGCCTCTAGTAACCACATTGTATACTCAGATCACCAGTTTTGCTTTGTTTTGTAGCTTCCATATATGAGAAGTAACATGTAGTGTTTGTCTTTCTGTGTCTGATTTCAGCTGCCCCATTGTTCTCTAGTTCTCTATCATTTTTGACAAATGGCAGCATAATATATTAAAATATGGTGTGTATACTACTGTATCTTTATCCATTCATTCATTGATAAGATGCTTTGGCTGCATCCATATCTTGACTGCAATTTCTATCACTGCAATGCATGTAGGAACAATAGGAGGGTGATTACATTTCCTCTAGGTAGATATTCAGAAGTGCAATTGCTGGATCATATGGTTGAACTTTTATATTCCTACTAACATTGTTTCAGTTCTCTTTATTCCACGGCTTCATTTTGCGTGTGTATGTGTGTGTGTGTGTGTGTGTGTGTGTGTGTGTGTGTGTGTGTGTGTGTGTGTGTTTGGTATTCTTCCCTCAGGACCCATTTCTTCTTATAATATAATGGCTTAACAGTGTGGTTTTGATTTGCATTTCCCTGACAGCTAATGATATAAATTTGTTGGCCATTTCTATTTCTTTTTTTATAAGAATATTTATTCATCAGATCCCCTATTTTTTTGACTCCTTGAAATTAACCTACTTTTGAAGCTCATTATGTAATCTGCATACTAATTCTCTGGCCAGGTAAATACCTTATAATACTATCTCCCTTTCTCCCATTTTAAAACAATATTTCCTCGGCTGTTAAAAACACCTTTAAGGAATTGATGTGTCTTACTAAAAAAAACAAACTTGTTTTTCAGGTGAGGAAATGTCTTACTATCATAAGCAACAAATAAAAAAGTAGGATGCAAATGAGCTAGATTGTGTATGTGAATGCGTGTGTGCACATGCCTAAGGGCAGAGATGCAGTGGGAAAACGGTTCTAAAAGTATTGATAAAGATAGAAGAATAATCAGATTACCAGGCCCTTAACAAAAAGCAGTCTTAAATATAGAAAAGTGTAACTTGGGCCACCATAGCCCCTTTCCCTAGTTTCACTCCAGGGGAAGAGGTATCTCCCATCTGGCTGATCCTGTGTGAGGATTTGTACGGAATAATGTTATTAATTGATATGCTCTGGCTATGCTCTCTCTTTTTTGTTTATCAGTAGTCTATCTAAATAAACTTTCCTCCTCTGTCTATGCCTTCTTCAGTGAGTGCTTCTTAACTTACTCGTCTACGTATCTGTTCGTTGCTCTCCCATCTGCCTTCTGCACGATCTCAGCTCCATCCTGATGTCTCAAAATGTGCACCATCTTCATCCCCCTGGGGCCTCTCCATACTTTAAAAAAATGTTCTCTTGGAAGTATCTACTTATACGTGCTTCCTCTTGCATCTAATGCATCCAGTCCAATCCTGACACTGATATCTCTTCCAAATAAACTGCCTAGCCAGGTGTCGTGGAGCGCAGCTTTGATCCCAGCACTGAGGCTTGTCGATCTCTGTGAGTTCGAGGTCAGTCTGGTCTACATAGAGAGTTACAGGACAGCCATGAAGAGATCCAGTCTTGAAAAAAAAAGATACAAATAAACTTCCTTTTTGAACTTCCTTGTTCCTATCAGCATTTGACCTTTCCTGTTTCCTAAACTAGAACATAATCTTCTCAGATACAAGCATTTTGTAATAATCCTTTGAATCTGCGAAAACCCACTGTATTTTGCAATGTGTCATTTGTTTTACTTCCAGTATCTTTGTCCAGTTCCTTCTGATGGACTTTGTGCCCTTGGCTAACATTTGAATATGAGAACACGTTAGAAGAATCAAGTGTCCCAGACACGGATGTTCAGAGAGCTACAAAAGTCATTTCCGGACAGAGTTAGAAAGCAAGCACTGGAAACCCAAAAATGAGGATCTGATGGTTAGGAATTATTAACTTGCGATGTCTTGTTGTACATCTTAGTATTCCTATACACATTAGTTTATATCAAGTTCAGGAGCTAAATGAAATATATAGTGAAATAATATTACAGTATGTTGTTCATCATAAAGAGTGTATGCAGTCTCAGAGCAGTAACTTCATGACTGGCAACCTGAATGGAAATCCTACATGTTGGGATAAACCTGGAAGTGATATTAGAGATGAAACAGGGAGGGAAGGTGCACACTGCATTCACAGTCTGAAAAGATGGTGAAGTGTGCAATATGAAATACAAGACAGTATGAACGGAAGCTTAAAAACAGGCTTTGAAGAAGGGCTTGTCCATTTGTACTAATAAGACTAAAGAACATGTCCAGAAGTTACAAAGGTAAAGTAAAAAGGCAAACAAATTTTGAATTTAAACACTTCATTACATCATTTGAAAACCTTCAAATCCTCTTTGCTTCTATGTTAAGTAATACAAAAACTCATAGCTAGCTCAACAGTCATCTTTCAAAAAAGAAAAATAAAGCAAAGACATGTTGGTCAGCTACTACAATTGCACTTACAGGTTTAGCTGTGAAATAGAGTATCAAATAGACAGAAAATGGAACCAGCCCAAGAGAGGTGTGCAGAGCTGGGAAGGTGGAGCCATCTAAGCCCTTTGACTTCAGACATGGAGTTACAGGATTTGGAATTTGCCCTGCTGGGTTTACCTTTGGCTTCAGCTCACTGTGCCCACATTCCTCACTTTTAGGATAGTAATGTCTATTTCATGGCCTTCTATGTTGGAAACATGTACTTTGCTTTTTATTTTACAGGGGTTTACAATTAGATTGTTTTGAGTCTCGGAAGAGGCTTGGAGTTTGGAATGTTAAACTGTGTTGAGACTGGGAAAACCCATGGGGGCATCTGAAGTTACACTAAAATGCATTTTGCATTACGATACAGCCACCAGCCTGTGGGAGGCAACGGAGTGTGGGGTGTGGAGGTTTGGGTGAGAATGGCCTCATAGTCTTAAGCTGAAATGGTGACATTACCTGAGAGCTCCTCCTGTAAGCATCTTACAATGTCCCTAGTTAGGCTGACCTTTCAAAGTATAGCTTCTAGAACAGGTTTCACCTACAGGTGTTTCCAGGGTCTTCTGGTGACCCTATAGTAGTTCTTCTTTGAGTTATCTCATTCACAGAGCTAGGCCTGTGTACTCATCACCATTTCCCTACACTCTGGTGCTACTTTCTACTAACATCCATCTCCTCAAGAATGACAACCACTTGAGTGAGCCCAGGGCCCTCTCTCTCTACCTCTCACACTCATGAACTGTTAAAACTCACATGAACAACATTAAATGCACTGGCCCAGACCCAGAAGGGCGCACATGGTATATACTCACTTATAAGCAGGTATTAGACACGTAATACAGGATAACAAAGTACAATCCACAAACCTAAATTAGCTAAGTAACAAGAAGGCCCCTAGGCAGGATGCTTAATTCTCATTAAGAAGGGCAAACAGAATAGACAGTTGAGGCAGTTAGAGAGGGAACAGGACTGGAGCCTACCATAGATGTCCCCTGAAAGGCTCCACCCAGCAGGGGATCAAAGCAGATGCTGAGACTCACAGCAAACTTTAGGCAGAGTGCGGAAGTCTTATGGAAGGGTGGGGGTGGGGTAGAAGGACAGGGAGGAGACAGGAGCTCCACAAGAAGACCAATGGAACTAACAAATCAGGGCCCAGGGGGTTCCTGCAGAGGCTGATGCACCAACCAAGGACCATACATGAAAAGGGCCTAGGGCCCTGCTCAGATGTAGCTGATAGGCATCTCAGTCTCCATGTGGGTCCCCTGTAAGAGGAGCAGGGGCTGTCTCTGCTATGGACTCTGTTGCCTGTTCTTCCATCACCTCTCCTTGGCAGGCCAGCCTTGCCAGGCTACAAAGGAAGAGGATGCAGTCAGTTCTGATGAGACTTGACAGGCTGGGGTCAGTTAGTAAGTGAGGAGGGCTCCTCCTGTCTGAGCACTAGGGGAGGGGGAGGGGAGTAAAAGAGAGGGAGGGTGGGGCCGGGAGGAGACAAGGGAGACAAGGGAAGGGGCTATGATCAGGATGTAAAGTGAATAATTTTTATTCCCAATGGATATTTTGTAGTTTTTATGATTGAAAATGCTGTGAAGTTTGTAGAAAATAGTGCAACTGTAGGGATTAGATGTAAAGATGGTATTGTCTTGTGGCAGAGACAGAAAATTTTAATTTTTGAAGATATTTAAGGAAGGTTCCAAAATTCTACTTTAAAAATTATTTATTCATTTTACATCCCAATCGTAGCCCCCTCCCTCCTCTTCTCCCAGTCCCAACCTCCCTCCCTCTTCTCCATATCGCCCCCTACCCCTCAGAAAACGGAAACCCCCCCCCCACCTACCCAGCACATCAAGTTGCATTCACCAAGGTGGCCTGGCAGCCCTACCAGGGGGAAGTGATTGAAAACCATGCAAGGAAGTTCTTGTCAGAGAACATGATGCTGTATGATCAATCATTTTACATGGCTTATTGCAGCTCTATGACTGACAAAGCAAGGTTAGCTGCAAAGACGGAAATGAAGAGCTCCAGATGAAAGAAAAGGCAAGTCATAATGTTGATTTAAAAGTTTTAAAAATAATTTTAAAGTACACAATAAAGCTAAGAATAAAGCTTTTGAACTACAGCTTAGCTGGACTGACAAGTTCACTCAAGAACATGAAATGACTCCAAAAGATGAAAAAAGAACGAGAGATATGCTAAGGATTCTTTGAGAGATGATGAATAAGAAGGTAATATGTAGCATTTTACTTCAGCATCTATTGTTTCTGTTTCTATGACAGTCTCAAGTAATTATTTAATACCATGGATTATATATACCCACTGACCAAGTACTCTTAAATTTATTGTCTTGTAAACCCCCTGGTATGTGTGCATGTGTGTGTGTGTGTGTGTGTGTGTGTGTGTGTGTGTGTGTGAGAGAGAGAGAGAGAGAGAGAGAGAGAGAGAGAGAGAGAGAGAGAGATTATCAACTCACTTGTTAATAGAGATGTACAATGGGTTCCATGAACTGGCTATTGTGAATATGACACAGAGTTGCATATATTCGTTATATGCTAACCTATGATGTGGTTCCTTTACATACATACCCAGAAATACAATAGTTGGATTAGATGGTAGTTCTATTTTTCAAGTTTCCCCTCTATTTTTAGTTTTGTGAGGAGCTTCTATTCCAACTTCATTAGTAACTGACCTAATCTACTTTCCCATTGTTGATGCTTAAGGATTCCTTTCCCTTAATCCATACCAGCAGCTTCTGTTGTTTTCTTGATGATGATCATTTTGACTTGGGTGAGATGGAAGCATCATTAAGCTTTGATGTGCACTTCTCTAATAGCTAAGGATGTTTACTTCTTTCATAGATTTAGGAGTGACTCGTACTTGAGAAAAAGCTTCTTAATTCTCTTGATCATTTATGAACTGGTTTATTTGGCATAGTATTGATCAATATTTTGGCTTTATGTATTCTAGATGCTAATCTTTTGATAGATGAAGAGCTAAACTTTTTTCCATTCAATAAGTTCACTTCACTCAGATGTAACCTCATTTGTAAATTCTATTTCCTAAGATACAGTCCTATTCACCAAGTCCTTCTCTCTGCCTTTTTTTTTTTTTTTTTTTTTTTTTTTTGGTGTGTGTGTTGTTTACCTCTACCAATGTTAACGCTTCAGATTTTACATTAAGTTCTTTGATCCATTTTGGATTTGTTTCAATGCATAGTATGTAGATCTACATGTGGATATGTAGTTTTGCCAGCATTGCTTGCTGAAGGCTGAGTTTTTGGTTTTGTTTGTTTGTTTGTTTGTTTGTTTTGCTTGTTTTTAATCAATGTTTAGGCAGTTTTACTAAATTCTATAGTTACGTGGGTTTGTCTCTAGATCTTCTATTGTATTACTCAACTTGCCTGTGTGTTTTGTGTTTGAGTGTGAGTGTGTGTGTACATGTGCACATGTGCCACTACCATGCTATTTTGTTACTATGGTATAATTTAAAACCAGGTGTTGTGCTGCCTCCAACACTGCTCTTCTATCCAAGATTTCTGTGGCTATTTGTGGGGTTTCCATATAAATTCTAGAATCATATTTACTAATTCTTTACAGAAATTCACTAGAATTTTGAAGGAACTTCATTGAACATATGGACTGAGTTCTGTACCACCTCCACTTATATACTATTAGATCTACTAACTTACAAACATAGGACATATTTCCAGTTTCTAGTATCTTCTACAATTAGTTTTTATGCTTTAAATTTTAGAGGTTTTTCTCCTTCTTATTCCAGATTTTCCAATGTATGGTATTTTGATGTATTCAGTAATGATGCTCTGGTCACTAGTATGTTTTAATGTCCCAATCTTTACCTCTAATTTTGTACTTCCTTGGTTTGTTTTCTTTGACTTTTTCTTAGTTAGTTAAGGATTTGTCAATTCCGAAAGAACCAATTCATTTTTCATTTTTATACTGCTCTTTTAGTCTCTAATTCATTTCTGAGCAGGTCTTTATTGTTTCTTTCAATCACTGAATTTTTCTAGAGGGAAGGGAATTGGCTGTTCTTTTTCAAAGACCTTGAGATAGATAAGTATGCTTCTCAAATTCTCTGCTTTTTAATGGAAGCACTTATAAAAAAATTCCCTCTTAGAACTATGAGCTCACTCATTTCATTTCATACTTTGAAGCTTACATTTAAGTCACTTAGTTGATTTGCAGGATCAAGTGACGGGTGTTGGGGTGTCCTGAATGATTTATTGATGAGAATTTAATATTGATTACTTCATTTTATTTGGACCTAGCTGTCCCTTTTTGTCCAGTAATAGTTTTATGAAATTCAGTGCAACAATGTTCAATATACTTACAATCATTGTATCTGGATGGCTCTTTCCCTTATTAATATGCAGTCACCTTGTTTCTTTCTGATTTTGGTTTGACTTCAAGTCAAAAACAAATAAAAGTATAGTTTCTCTTACCTGCTTTTCTCTCCACTTGTCACTTTTTTTCACTTTGAATATACATGTGTCTTTGTAAATATATTTCTTGCAAACAAAAAAACTGAATATTGTATTATTTAAATCAGCCTGTCTATGTATCTTAGAGATAAGGCCACTTATATTATGATTATTGTGAGCTACATAGCTTTAGTGTTTGCTTTCTGAATCAGTTCAAATTTGTTCTTTCTTCCTTATTCATCTTAAGCTTTTGGCTTGCTGAGTTCATAAAAGTTTATTCCTGATTTTATTTATAGCCATTTGAATGTAATAGTTCACCTTCGTCTTTAATATCTGATTTTATTTTTCCTTCTGTTTGCATGCATCAGTAGTGCTTTCTATTTGACTTACTGAGCTCTTTACTTCTAATATTTCTATTTAATTTTTTATTCAGAATCTCAATTTCCTTGAAGTTGCAAATGTTCTCCAAGTCCTGAATAACATTCTTAGTTGACTCATCTGATTACTTAACTACTTTATGAAATCACTCATCATTTTAAACACTAGACCTTTGAATTCTTTATCCAGAATTAAGAATTTTCAGTACCTTGGGATTCAGCTCTTGAAAGGGTTTGTTCTCTTTGAAGTATCATGTGTTGGAATTTGTGCATTGCTGGGGTATCTGTTTATCTGGGATCTTCTCCTGAGGACTCAACTTCCAGTACCACTCAGAAAATAGAAAACCAATTACCATAACAAGAGCACAAAACCAAAAGTAAATATATAAATACAATTCAAATCATTTAAGGACAAGTAGTATACCAATAACCAGAGAAAATGAAAAAAAATGTAAACTATAAAGTTAAAAACTAAATTAAAATAATGAGTTGCACAAAGGATCTGGGAAATAGTAAAAAGAAGCAGCAAAGTTAAATATAAAGGGGGAAGGGAGGATGTGAGGAAGAGGGAGATAAAGGAGCAACAGATAAACCTCATCATAAAATAAAGAAAATGTACAAAATTAGAGAAAGTTAACAAGATAAGTAAAAAAATAAAAACATTAATGTTCTCTAAAAATAATGTGAAAACGAAGAGGTTAGAATAGAGCTTAGGGTACTTGCCTAGCATACACAATGTCCTGCATTTGATCCTTAACAACAACAACACACACACAACTGAAAACATGAAGTAAAAAGAAAAGAGAGCTTAAAAAGAGAAAAAACAATAAAAGGTAATGAGTTTTAGCCAGGTGTGGTGGTGCACACCTGTAATCCCATCACTCGGGGAGGCAGAGATTTCTTTTGGGATTCTAAGGCTGGAAATCTTCCAGCTAAGGTAGAAGTGCTGTTGTAGCTTCAGCCTCTTATTCTTACTATTCAGTGTGCTGCTTTTTGCACACTGATGGCAAGCCAGTTGAGGATTAGTTGTCACTATGAGGATGAACTCACTTTAGAAGCTTTCCTTCTTTGTGGATCAGGATTCGCTGTGAGCACGTTAAACTACCGCCTGTAGACATGGCAGGTTTGCATTCACTCCAGAAACCTTCCATTTTGTGCATCAAGCTGTAGGAATGTCCAACCCGTGGGGTGTCCCTGAGTACATTGGGGGATGGAAGAGGCAAACAGGAGTATTGAGATGTACACTGAAGAGGAAGAACCAAGGGAATCTGGCATGCTGCTTGCTAGTCTGAATGCATTTAGGCACCTCTCGACAGCAAACAAAAACGGAGGGGTAAGAGTCTAAAGGAAAAGGGTGATCTGTTGGACCAAGGCAAAATGTTCTTAGTCCTACCTGGCAGCAAACTGCACATGGCAGTGAGGTAGCTCCCAAGAGGCTCAATGCTGTTCTCCAGTTATTCTGAGATGAGGGCTGGGTCCTGTACTGAGTAGGGCAGACCACCATGCCTTCCACAGCTCTAGCCCTACAATTAAACTCAGCTTGCTGATATATGGCTGTTCCCTGCTCCATCACTACCTCTTGTGGCCTCTGCCTACCTAGACTCCAAGCAGGCCATCTCCAGACTCCTTGAATTGCAGTTGCTCCATTCTTAAGACAATAGGCTCTCCTCTCAAGATGGCACCTTGCTATACATTAGAAGATGTACAAAGCAGCACAGTGACTTTCTTTTCCAATGCTGGGCTACTGCACAGGAATCATTGGAATACCATATCCTCTCACTGGACTTGTGAATTACAAATACTGTAAGATTGTTCAATTGCTATAACTATTAGTCTTTCAGCAGAGATGCCAAGCTTACCTTCCTTGTAGCTGTGGCTTTGTAGCCCAGTGTCCCCCTCCTCCTTGTAGCAGAGGCTAGGTGTTTCCTCTTCCACCCCACACCACCTGTTTATTGTTAGTCAGAACAGCTTCATGATTCCTTCTGTTCTTTCTCTGTATCTTTGGAATTAAGACTGTCTTGCTACCCAGCATTTTCTTTCTCAGAATCACACCAAGAAAGATTCTAAACTGCCACACTCCAAGCCCCTGTCCCCAATATGTAACTTTAATGAGGTCAATTATCTTTTAATGATAATAAATCCATTTTCAAATATTTTTATAAAATGACATTTTTATATTACACAAAGACTTATCAGTTAAACCCTTAAATGACTGTAAGAGAAACACTAAACCTAGTTCAAATACATGAACAACACTGGCTTTACTATTAAAATAGCAGAATTGAGATACAAAAGCAAACTGGGGGGACTGTAGTGATATCTGTATTAACACAGATGATACCCACAATCCCTTTTCAGAGGTTTTCTTTTCTCATCTTTGCCTATCTCCCTCCTCGTTCTTCAAGTTATCAATAAAATTTACTGTTAAAATAAATTTTAGGATTCTCAATTGTAGGGCTGGAGAGCTGGCTCAGAGGTTAAGAGTGCATCCTGCTCCTGCAGAGGACCTGAGTTGGGTTCCCAGCATCCACATGGAAGCTCACCACTGTCTGGCTGTCACTTCAGTGCTGGGGATTCTGATATCTTCTGGCCTCTGCTGCTATATGCATGTGGTGCACAGACATACATGCTAGCAAAACAATCATACACGTAAAATAAAATAAAATCTCAAAAAAATGTTTAAATCCCTAAAGACTATTTATAGAATAGCTGAAATTTTCCAGATTTTGTGACTTCTTAAAGAGATCAAAGGAGGAATTTAAAACTAATGATTTGACCCTTGCCTTGGGCCTACAAAAACCATGACTGTTGTGTTTGGGTTTTGTTTTGAATTTTTAAGTAATTTATTCAGATTACATCTCAGTTGTTATCCCCTCACTTGTATCTTCCCGTTCCCCCCTCCTTCCTTCTTTCATCCTATTCCCCTCCCCTAGGGAATCTCATCCCCAACTATAAGATCACAGCCTATCAGGTCTCTTTCTGGTAGCCTGCTTACTCTTCCTCTGATCTCCCCACCAAGGGGAAGTGGTCAAATAGGTGGCACCAGAGTTCATGTCAAAGTCAGTCCCTACTCTCCACACAACTGTGGAGAATGTGCTGTCCCCTGGCTAGATCTGAATAGGGGTTCTAGGTTTACTACATGCATTGTCCTTGGTTAGTACAGTAGTTTGAGCTGACCCGCCTGGGTTCAGATCCACCAACCTTAATGGTCTTCTTGTAGGTTTCTAGAACGCTCTGGATCTTTCTATTTCCCCCATTCTTCTTTACCTCTCTCATCTAGAGTCCCAATAGGAAGTCCCAGTATCTATCCCGATCTCCTGGTAAGTGAAGACTTTCAGAGCACATCTCTGTTAGGCTAGTGTCCAATTATAAGTGAGTATATACCATGTGTATCTTTCTAGGTCTGGGTTAACTCACTCAGGATGATCATTTCTAGTTCAATCTATTTGCCTGCAAATTTCAGAATTTCCTTGTTTTTAATAGCTGAGTAGTATTCCATAGTGTAAGTGTACCGCCGTTTCTTTATCCATTCTTTGACTGAGGGATATTTAGGCTGTTTCCAGGTTCTGGCTATTACGAATAAGGCTGTTATGAACACGGTGGAGCATATGTCCTTGTTGTGTGGTGGAGCATCTTTTGGGTATATTCCAAGGAGTGGAATACCTGGGTCCTGAGGTAGCCCTATTCTCAGTTTTCTGAGAAACTGCCAAATAGATTTCCAAAGTGGTTGTACAGGTTTGCACTCCCACCAGCAATGAAGGAGGGCTCCCCTTTCTCCACATCCTTGCCAATATATGCTGGCACTTGCAGTTTTTGTTTGTTTGTGTTTTTTGTTTTGTTTTGAATTTTTTATTAATTTATTCATATTACATCTCAATGGTTATCTCATCCCTTGTATCCTCCCATTCCTCCCTCCCTCCCATTTTCCCCTTTCTCCCCTACCCTATGACTGTGACTGAGGGGGACTTCCTCCCCCTTTATATGCTCATAGGGTATCAAGTCTCTTCTTGGTAGCCTGCTATCCTTTCTCTGAGTGCCACCAGGTCTCCCCATCCAGGGGTCGGGGTCAAATATGAGGCATCAGAGTATGTGTGAAAGTCATACCCCACTCTCTACTCAACTGTGAAGACTGTCTTGTCCATCGGCTAGATCTGGGTAGGGGTTTGAAGTTTACAACCTGTATTGTCCTTGGCTGGTGCCATAGTTTGAGCGGGACCCCTGGGCCCAAATCTGCCTACCATAATGTTCTTCTTGTAGGTTTCTAGGACCCTCTGAATCCTTCTACTTTGCCATTCTCCCATGTTCTCTCATCTAGAGTCCTCCCCTCTGTCCCAGTTTCCTGGTAAGTGAAGACTTTCATGGGACATGCCCCTTGGGCTAGTATGCAGATATAAGTGAGTACATACCATTTGACTCTTTCTGCTTCTGGGTTAACTCACTCATTATGATCATTTCTAGTTCAATCCATATCTTAGTCATTCTGATGGGTGTAAGATGGAATCTCAAGAGTCATTTTGATTTGCATGAATGACCCCCCAAAATTCCACCAGAGAACTCCTACAGCTGATATAAACACCTTCATCAAAGTGGCTGGATACAAAATTAACTCAAAAAAGTTGGTAGCCTTCCTATATACAAATGACAATCGTGCTGAGAAAGAAATTAGGGAAATTATTTCGCTATAGGCACAGGTAATATAAAGTATCTAGAAGTAACTCTAACCAAGCAAGTGAAAGACTTATTTGAAAAAAAAAAAACTTTTAAATCTCTGAAAAAAGAGATTGAAGATGACATCGGAAAATGTAAAAATTTCCCCTGTTCATGGATCAGGAGAATTAACATAGTAAAAATGGCCATCTTATCAAAAACAATGTACAGATTCAACGCAATCCCTATCAAAATACCTACAAATTTTTTTAAGACATTGAAAGATCAATTCTCAACTTCATATGGAAAAACAAAAAACACAGAATAGCTAAAACAATCCTGTACAATAAAAGATCCTCCAGAGGAATCTCTATACCTGATCTCAAGCCATACTATAGAGCAACAGTAATTAAAACAGCAAGGTACTGGCATAGCAATAGGCTGGTTGACCAATCGAATCAAATCAAAGATGCAGAAATAAATCCACACGCCTATGGACACTTGATTTCTTACAAAGAAGCCAAATCTATTCAGTAGGAAAATGACAGCATCTTCAATAAATGATGCTGGTCTAACTGGATGTCTACATATAGAAAGATGCAAGTAGATCCATATTTATCACCATGCACAAAACTGAAGTCCAAGTGGATTAAAGACCTCAACATAAAACCAGAGACACTGAATTTGTTAGAAGAAAAAGTGGGGAAAAGCCTGGAACTCATTGGCACAGGAGACAAATTCTTGAACAGAACTCCAACAGCCACGGCTCTAAGGTCAACAATTTATAAATGGGACCTTGGGGTTGGGGATTTAGCTCAGTGATAGAGCACTTACCTAGCAAGTGCAAGGCCCTGGGTTTGGTCCTCAGCTCTGGGAAAAAAAGGGACCTCATGAGGCTGAGAAGCTTCTGTAAGGCAGAAGACACTGTCAACAGAACAAAGCGACGGCCTTACAGATTGGGAAAAGATCTTCACCAACCCTCCATCTGACAAAAAACTAATATCCAAAATATATAAAGAGCTCAAGAAATTAAATACCACCAAACCAATAACCCAATTTAAAAATGGTACAGATCTTTGGAAATCTATCTGGCACTTTTTCAGAAAACCGGGAATAGGGCTTCCTCAAGACCCAGCTATTCCATTCCTTGGAATATACCCAAAAGATGCTCCACCACACAAAAAGGACATATGCTCCACCATGTTCATAGCAGCCTTATTCTCAAGAGCCAGAACCTGGAAACAGCCTAAATATCCCTCAGTTAAAGAATGGATAAAGAAACTGTGGTACATTTACACTATGGAATACTACTCAGCTATTAAAAACAAAAAAATCCTGAAATTTGTGGACAAATGGATGGGACTAGAAATGATCATACTCTGAGTTAACCCAGAAGCAGAAAGACTCAACTGGTACATACTCACTTATAACTGAGCACTAGCCCAAAAAGCACGTCCTACAAACGTCTTCACTTACCAGGAGATTGGGATAGATGTGAGGACATCCTACTGGAACTCTAGGTAAGAGAAACATAGGAGATGGGGAAATAGAAGGACCCAGAGGGTCCTAGAAACCTATAAGAACATTGTGATGGGTGGATCGGGCCCAGGGAGGTCTGTTCAAACTATTGCACTAACCAAGGAGAATATAATAGTAAACATCAAACCCCTACTCTGATCTACCCAATGGACAGGATATTCTTCACAGTTATGTGGAAAGCAGGGACTGACATTGACATGAACTCTGGTGCTTCATATTTGACCACCTCCTCTTGGTGGGGAGGCCTGATGGCACTCAAAGAAAGAATAAGCAGGCTTCCAAGATGAGACTTAATAGCCTATGACCATATAGTGGGGGAAGAGGTCCCCCTCGATCTTAGACCTAGGGGAGGGGGATAGGGTGAAAGGGGGAGGGAGGGAGGAATGGGAAGATACAAGTGAGGGGATAACAATTGATTTGTAATCTGAATAAACTAATAAAATTAAAATTAAAATAAAATAAAGTGTTTTCCAATTGCACCTGTTCTAGCATTTTAATGAACTTCTCATTTCTTTCAAATATTTACACATGTATTTTCAATCATACAAAGACTTATTATTGAATGCTATATTATGATAAAATAAATGTAACAACATATCAAAAGAAATGGTGCTGAGAATTAAACAGAGAATTCTCAATAGAGGAATATCAAATGGCTGAGAAACACTTAAAGAAATGCACAATTGTGTTTGAAATGGCTTCTCTGCTTTCAGTTTGAGAAATGGCTGGGGTTGTCTAATGGCTCACTTCACATTTCTTGCCCTTTGTGTTATCCTTTGAGTCCTGCCACTATTTCCCAAATAGAAAAGCACATTTGTAACCACGAGCTCAGGAGAGGTCTGCCTCTGGTCACCAAGACTGTCTTGCTGGCTCTGCCTCTGCCCAGGAAGCATGATTCCATGCCCCCCTTGCAGTGGGAAGGCACCCTTCCGCACAGCCCTCTGCTGCCATCTAGTGGCCCAAGGGTTTATCCACCTCTATACCATTCTCCTCCCCTCCTCCTCTTTCTCCTCCTCCTCCTCTTCCTCCTCCTCCTTCTCTTCTTTTCTTCTTCTTCCTCCTCCTCCTCCTTTACCTCTTTTTGGGGGTAGGGAGGTTACAAGAGTAGGAGGGAGACCTGGGAAGACTGGGAAGTGAGTGTTATCAGGATGCATGATGTGAAAACTCCCGAATAACCAGTAAAAAATATTATGCTGAAAAAAAAAAAGACTAGAGCTTCTTCCATCTGACAGGATTAATGCCTAATAAGATAATTTTTATATGCAAACTTAATTTGTAATGTTAGAAATAAAACATCTTTAAATGAATAACTTTGGAATTGTTACATTTCTAATGAAAATCATTCTTCCCAACACAGAGCTCTCCATTTAAATTGTAAATTGTTATTGTAATCCCAAAAGAGACTTTCAATTAGACAAAATGACCAAATATGCCTACCGCTCTCTAAGCAACACAATCCTCTGTTTTTCTCAGTTGTCTACTGTTGAGGTTCTGTATTTTTTTATATTGATGGTAAAGTTTAGGAAAACCACGCTAAGATTCTAGGTTTGCTTTTTAAAATAACAGTTATATATTTACACTTATTTTAGTGACTGGAAGTCAAATAAACCAGTATGAATTTTTAGGCTTTAACTTCAAAATATAGCTAATATATACATATGTGTATACATGTAAGCATACCATCTTTGTAAGGAAATTATGATCATTTCATTCAACTTTTAATATCCATTCATAATAGATACAAAATAGATTACTTTATTAAGATTTTTATCATCCCCATTACATTCCTTCCTGCTTTAAATTTAATAACCTATTTTGTTCTTCAGATTCACAGTATTTCTATAAAACCATACCCAATTTATAACTCTTGACAAGTAATTTTGGACTTATTCAGTTACAACTATGATTTCATATACATTAATGTGTATTTAAATATAATCAGTAGAGAACAAATATCAAGCATATATTTATTATTGTGGGTGTGACTTGATGATAGAGCACCTGCCTAGCATGCATGAGGCCCCATCCTCTTGCATAGTAAATTAAAGAAATCATTATTCAACAACCACTGAGAATTAGTATTCAATACCTTTTCCTACCATTGTATGTCAAAGGTATTTTAATAAATAGTAACTGGTACAATGATCCAAAACAATAATGGTCCCATTCTGTTAGTAAAATACATTCATAGTTTATAACATTTACACTAATTGAAAGTGGCAGGTGCACAGCTCGGGAATAGATAGTGTGTTTGCCATACACAAGCTCCTGGCTAAATCCAGAGCGCACACAAAAAGAATTTACCCTAGCACATCTAATAAATGGATACAATTATTATATACTGATTTGGAAGCAGCAAAGTAAACTTGCTGCTTCAGTTCGGGGGATTTTTCAGCCAGCCATTAAGGTCGGAAGAGAGGAAAGTGAGCTCTCTCTTGAAGGCTCTCGTGAGGTTAGGTGAAATATAGCAGTGCAATTACATATTATCTCAGGTTAGCAGAAAATACTGGGTTGCAAAAACTTGAAACCTACATTGGATTAAGTCTGAACTGCAATATGAAAATTTTAAATCTGCATTCTAAAGGAGGACTACCTTAGCAGCTGTAAACCTAAGCTCTGTGCCTGTGACTGTTCACTTTAACAGATGGCTTTTCTTCAGCTCCAACCACTAACTAAGCAACTGTGGTAAAACCTTGCCTGTCAGGCTTGGTGGGATTGAGACTCATTGCAGAAACATGACTCTGGATGTATCTAAAAGGGAACAGGGGTCTACATATGTGTAACTATGATAGCACATGTAGTTGTACATGTGTACCTGTGGTCTAGTTTAAACTCTTCAGAACTTGACTAGCTTTTTTTTTTTTTTTAAGACCTTGATTTGTTAAGTTGTTTAGGTGCTTGGGAAAAATTTGTTCATTAAATTCAAAATACTGCCTAAGTGAAAGAATCAAATTTATTTTAAAAATATAAGGAAATATGTAAATATTTATTCAATATAAGTGAATGATTGCTGTTTGTATGAAATATATTTCACATAAAAATAAACATAACCTAAGTTTAAGTTTAAAACATGAATATGATTAAACCACAATCCTTTTCGACATTTCCTTATCCCTTATTTTATGCAGGTCCTTAATAGATATTACTATTTGAGTTACAGATGGTTGTTTCTATTTTTTGTGTAAGTCACTCATCTAAATATAAACACTAAATGACAAAGAATCCATCTTGGAATACAAAATAAAATTTGCCTTAGACTTTTAACTCTTAAAGTTTATTAATAATATAAGCACATTCATTTTTCTTAAAGGGCAGCATTGAGAATTGCTTACATACAACACATTATGAGTAGAAAATAAGTAAAATTTTACCTTATAAGAATAGTTGATACAAAAATAATTCACCTGAGAATAAATTCTTTCATTTTATGTAATATGCTATTTCAGGGAAAAAGATGAAAAATCAATGTTAACAATATTAAAAATACATTAAGAAAAAGCATTTACTATTTTTAATAAATTAATGTCTGCTTATATACTAATGAAAATACACAATGGCATTTTAACAAATGCAAAAAAAAAAGTCAGGATGAGATAGTAAGTGACCAACAAAGAAACATGAAAACAACACCAACCCTAGTAAAATTAATTGTGCTAATAATTAGTTGTCCTATAAGATATTTTTAGTACTGGTAGCAAAGCATTAATACATTAACTAGTTATTTAAGTATCTATCCTTCTTTTAATAGAAATGAACTAAAGTACAGAAAAAGGTTTTGGTGCTAAAAAGCAAAACTGACTAAGAATAACTTTTGAGAAATTAAATAAAAAATACTTTTTGGAAAAAGCAAAAGCAACACTGCTGCTTTTTACTAAAAGTAAAATGGAAAGGGGAAAAAAAGAATCCACACAAGGTAAAACACTGAGAGTGCTTTCCTTTGCTACAGAATGACTGCTCCCTCTCTGCTGAGGGCAGCAGTGCCTTCGGCAGGCACTAAACCTTTGCCTTTATTCTACGTGCAGTATTTGACCGCAGATGGAAAGTATATAAGGCAGGAAGGTGATGTGGCTTTTTGTTGTCATCTTTTGCCTAACAAATATACTTATTTATTTACTTGTACTGATATGAAACTAAGTTTTGATAGCAATAATTTATTTTAAAATAAATACATGTGCAAACAAAACTATATACTGTAATATGATAAATTCCTGTTGTATGTCTGTCTTTTTTCCTAGTTCACCTGAACGTGTTTTAAGAATTGTTTAAATCAGGTATTTCTTGAGTCAGTTATTATTTTTAAAAAGGGAAGGGAAATAGGAGATTCAAAAAGAAAAACTTAGGTCATGACCAAAATGCATGTGCTTGGTATGAGCGACCTGAAAAGCTGTATTCAGATGCCTTATCTAAAATGTTTACAAACCTTTGCTTTATAAACTGCATGAGCATAACTGATAAGGTGATTAGACAATATAATCTTAACTTTCACTCCCTAAGGAAAATTATACCTTACATTGATTACACATCAA
This sequence comes from Acomys minous, assembly GCF_964271855.1. NCBI lineage: Eukaryota > Metazoa > Chordata > Mammalia > Rodentia > Muridae > Acomys > Acomys minous. Next base: position 102,182,467 of record NC_140493.1, read on the forward strand.
AAATGTTCACATCAGTGTGAAAAAGCAGGCAATGGTGGCATATGTTTACCGTCTCTAGGAAACAACTCTGTCTTAGAATAGTCAAGTGCTTTTCAAAAAACAAACAAAAGCTAACCTTTTCAGTAGGTGTCCTAGTAAAGTATGTTATTTGTTTGTATTTTTAAAGATTTATTTACTTATTATGTATACAGTGTTCTGCCTGTATGTATACCTGCAAGCCAGAAAAGGGCATCAAATCACATTATAGATGGTTATGAGCCACCATGTGGTTGCTGGGAACCATCTCTATTTTTAAGGTTATGTATTCTACAAAAGAAAGGCCCAAGGTGCTTAACTACTAAAAGACAGCTTCAAGTGTGCGGCACCACTTAGTAAGGACTTGCTTAGAAAGTACACTGTGCTATTTATAATTTATCAGGAAAGATAAAGGTTTCCTCTTAAATATATCTTGACTGTATTGGTCATGCAGTAATCATTAGCTAAGTGTAAGATTCTTAAGAATTCAAAATTATAATTTGGTATCAGGAGGCAAGCTATTGCCAACAAAATCTTACAAGAACTTACCTGGGGGGTCATAAAATCTAGGCAGACTTGTAGGACTGTTAATTTAGATTAGAGTACCTCTGAGATATGAGACTCAATGCCTTTAGGAAAGTGGGCAGAAATTATCAAAACAGTAGAGGAAATTGTCAGCCATATACCACATTGTACTGAGAAAGGAACATTCAAATTAGCTACTAGCACCTAAAATCATAGATATTTCATTAACCAACGAGACTAGAAGTTCATTAAGTCTTCCCAATACTAAGTAATTAATAAATTCATTTTAGGTTTTAGTATTTAAAGTAAGCTGGTAGCAAGTCCTTCAGTACTTTATGACTCTGTAATGGAAAAGTCACACCACAACATATATGTTTTTGCAAAGCTAACTTTATACAAGAGATTGAAATATAGTATCTATCAACCACCATCATATATTAGTATATATCTGTTCATATGAGTCATATACTGAAATATTTCTAAGATTATATTATCATATCATATTTCAACTCTGTCATAAGAGTGAAACTCTAATTCATATTTTGTAATTTAACACCTGGAAGGAGTTACTATATTCTACCATGTTCTGAGGTGATTACACACTGCCCTTCTAAAGAAATATATATGTTGATCTACTTAAAACTCAAGAGAGAATCAAGTAATAAAATTTAGCAATAGAAATGGTTATCCAATAAATTTCTTGTTTACAAATAAAACTAATTGTGCCTTTTGTGAGAAAGGCAATGAAATCTTGTTCGTTTGTTTTTTAATCATCATTGAGTATTTGGAGAAAGGTATAGATTAATTCTCCTACCTCTGTAAACATTTGTCATCGTAGTTTCAGAGAATCAATTACATACTAAGACTCTAGTTGTAGTCTTTCTGTAAAGTATGATCACCAACACCCATTCGAATTTTAATGTGGGCAAAAGAAAGGTAGCTTGAAACATCTAACTACCCATATCTAAAATCACTTGACTAGACTAAGGCTTCAGTTTACTTACTATGATGCATGGCTGCCACCTAGTGGGTGTCACCTCTCAAGTGCTGCACTTTTACATATAACAACTTCTGCTGAGTTTCTTTTATAAATTCTAAATGAAAAGTTTCCTCATTGCTTTTTATCTCACATATTGGTCTTTTTAGTTAGCACTGTAGAATTATATAATTATTTAAGATATTATAAATTTAAATATTATTCAGAATTATTCTTTCGTTATTCCTTCAAATCATAAATTGAAAAACATTGTTTTTCTGAAAAGTGAAAAAGATAGCATATAGACTATATTCAATATACTTCAGGTATCAACATGCAGTTGACAATTACACACAAATTCATTTAAAGGAAAGCAAAACACACAACCACAGCATATAAATTAAGAAGTTTAGGACATTTCCAAGTGTTTTCATGTTTCAATTACTATTCAAGTAATAAACTTTTAAAATCAAAGTTAAAATAAAAAAGACTAAATAAATTCAGTGTCATTCAGTAGAGTGGACAACAAACATTCAAAATACTACTCTGTCTTCCTGCGTTCTTTCCCACCAAAGCGTGCTGTTTAAAGTCCCGCAGCTATTGTCTTCTTCCTCTTGTTCTTTGGTGAGTTCTACAAAAACCTAAATAAAAGAAAAAGAAAAAATAAAATAAACTATGCTGTAATTGATATAATACCATAACTGACATATTAACAAGTATCCAGAGATTTACTGATATTGATACTACTCCAACAAAGCAAGTTATGTCCATTAGCTACATAGACAAACATATTTAGAGGGTTAATAAATTTTGTGATTAATATTTCAAGTAGTACTGTCATAATTTAAACAATTTCGAGTGTTCTAATATGAAATAACACCACAAGTCTTTTCAATATTCATGAATATGAACAAAAAATATTCAAAATTAACAAAATAAAACTCACTTAATTATTCAATAACGTATATATGTGTGTGTGTGTGTGTGTGTGTGTGTGTGTGTGTGTATCCATCACACCGTACTCAATGAATGTAAAGAATATAGTATGACTTTTCAATTAAAGATGATTTAAAAATAAAACTGAACAAAAAACGAAGAGGAAGCTAAAGTTGTAACCCCAATTAGATTTAATTTGTGATGATGGGACCCCTGCCACACACACACACACACAAAATAAAGTTATTTAATTATGTAGATTTAAATGCCTACAATATCAGTCTCTACAATATAAACCTAAGTAACTGCTAATAGATACACTTAACTATGCCATAATCTTTTCTAATTTAACTTTACTGTACCTGTTCCAGTGTTGCTTGAGAAAAGCTATACTCCTCAATGGCAAACTTGTGTTTTGCTATTAAACATAAAAACAGCATTTTACTTAGTGATATTTTAAGGAATGAAATGGCAATAATTCTAAGGTATCTACTGTTTAAAAACAAAAAATTTAAAAACCTCTATCAACAGCCCATTCAAAACTGAAGCTGCCCAGACGTGTTATTTCCCGCAGCGTTGCCTCTTGCCTCTCCTGGTCCCACTAGTGATCAGCTGCACACAATTAGCATTGAGTGTTACTTGACCCACTTCATCTTCTAAGTCATCCTCTCCTTCCCTCCCGCATCTTCTTCCTCACTTCTTTTGTTTTCTGTGGCATCAGATTTCTATCTCCCATTCTCCAAACTCTGCTAGGGCCTGTTTTTGATTCTAGACTCTTCAATTTACTTCTTAACATGGGTCATCATAAGTTTTCCAATATTCAATTCAAATCCTTTTGCAACCCAATCTAATACCAAATTCTGTTAGTATATTTACTCTTTAAACCATAAAGAAATTATTACTAAGAAGATAGAAATTTTCATAATATATAATTAGTCTATGGCTACGGAGCTAACATTAGATATAAGTAAATCTTGTCCTACTCAGAATGCCCCCAGAGAAAGATAAAAATTCTATATATGTTTCAAATTTTTATGTTTTCATAAATTATAAATATATGATGACTGAATTCGCATTTTCCCACCCCTTTTTCTTCCCTCAAGTCTTCCTGTGTCTCCCATATTCCCTCTGAAAGTTTTCTTTTTTATTGTTACATTTATATGTACTCATAAATACATATATTTATATTTATTTATCTTAGAATAAAAGAACGAAAGATTATAGTTGCTGTAATGTAACACTAACCTGGCTCCCAGTTCTAAACTCTGAATAAAATCCTTTCGTTAACTGAAAACTACTCTACAATACTTTCAAATACTACTTGCCTTCTTCCAACTTAGCAAAGGATTGTGAGAGGGACTGAACGTCTTCTTTAGGAATTTTATAAGCCAAAATAGAAGAAAAGCTGAAAAACAAAGATAAAATGCAGGAGAACACAAAACTTAACCACTGTGTTTGTTTGAAAACTAAAGCTTAAAAGTATTTTTGAGTTCAAATTTAAATCCTAGTAATCTACTTTGATATTCATTTTCCTAAAAACTTGTGCGAAATGACAGGATAACGCCATGTAATTATGACCCTGAAGTAGGTACAAGCCTCTATCCTGACAGCACAGCCCTGTACTGGTGACAACGTGGCACTTCAAAGTAACACAGTCAAGGACACAGGTGGAAAATAGGACTGAAATACAACCTTGCATGATTTTTCACTCTATAAAAAGTATTAAATATATTTAAAAAGTTGTTACCTCTCTTGGCGGCTTGCATTTGGGAAAATATATTGAATTTCTCTTTGAAGGCGGTCTATTTCCAGGTTTTCTATCCAGTCCTTTAGTTTAATTTCCAAAAAGTAGCCTTTTCCAAACTTACTCTTTAGATGTTGCACTGTTCCAATACATCTGAAGTAATATTTCAAAGAAAGAGCTAAAACAGCTTGATAGTTTCAATGAACGAATCTTGCTTATATCTCTACCACATCTTTTTTTTTTTTTAAATAAAATGACTCTAGGAATCTTTTACACGTTTAAAAAAGAGGTGCAAATATCATGAGGCATGCTCACACACTGGTCTCATTTTCCTCTAATATGTTCTTCTTCTATACTTACGACAAATTTGTCAAAAGTCAAATAACCTATGTTATACAAGTCTAGCCAAAATTAGGCAAGGGTTTGAGTTTGCTAGTTTTCCATTGGTGGCTTTTTTGTTTGAGGATTCTATTCCACGCTGCACATAGTTGCTACGTCTCTATAGTTTCCAACATTAATACCATTCTTACTCATTTCTTCTATCTCACAATATGCAGCTTTAAGAAATCCTGATCAGATGTTTTGTAGAAATGTTCTTCAATTTGTGTGTATTTCCTCAGGTTAAAATAGGGTTATGAGTTTTAGACAGAAAACCACATGCAAAGCATGCTTCTTATATCATATTCAGGGATGTGCTAAGTTGACATATCTGTAAGCTTTCCAACTGTGAATTTATTGTTTTCTGTTTTTCTTACTCAATTTTCTAGGAGAAACTGGTTATATCCAGCATAAACCTGGGATCGAGAAAGGGTAAGCTTCCTTCGAGGCAACAATACAGACATATATTACTTTGAATCACTGTGTAAGAAAAATTACTACCTCTCTCTCACATTTATTTATTCAATCAACCATTTCTTTATGCAAATATAAACTCAGATATTTATTTTATACTTTGTATTATGATTCACAACCATGTCTATTATTTTTAAATAGCTTACTAAAACATGCTAATACAGGTAGTTGGGCATGTTTTATAAAACAAACAAAAAACACCTATTTCAAAAATCCTAAGAAAACTGATTTTTAAAAACCAAAGAAATATGTTTTGACATTTCAAATTAATGCATAATTCTCTAAGCTTTTAAAAGCCCACATTCACAAATCTACCCTCATCACTTTCTCTGAAAGGTATGCTGCTTAAACATCTACCTTAACTGCCCAGACACCATAATGGCCACTCTGTCACAGACAGCCTCTGCCTCTTCCATGTAATGAGTGGTCAGAAGAGCAGCCCGCTTTTTGTTCTTAAATGCAGTTCGAATGGCTCTCCTATAAAAATATAAATAAAATTTAGGCAAGAGGGATACACCTGTTTGCTACTGGAAATAAATAGTTTCTCAAAATCCAGCTATTTGACTAAAACTTACCGGATATCAATTGCTATAAGTTACTATATCCTACCAAACCATGATTTTTATATTCTAACTTACTTTTCCTTCATTTTGAAACCTGACAAATGCAAAGAAACTTCACTATTTCAGAGGTATACATGGAGTTACAGTGCAATACCCAGGCAAGCATAGCACTCAAGAGGTACAGACCTTGCTTACAATGCACAGTATCTTGGTCTCAATCCCTAGCAATAACAGAGAGAGAGAGAGAGAGAGAGAGAGAGAGAGAGAGAGAGAGAGAGAGAGAGAGAGAGAGAGAGAAGAAGAAGAAGAAGAAGAAGAAGAAGAAGAAGAAGAAGGAGGAGGAGGAGGAAGAGGAGGAGGAGGAGGAGGAAGAAAAGGAGGAAGAAGAGGAAGAACAGGAGGAGAACGAAGAGAAAGAACAAAAGCATGAATCAAGCAAATAAAATGTGATTTTTATGTTATAAAAAATAGCTGCCTACTCAAAAATTAATACATATTTAAATCAAACCTCATACTTGATAAACAAGAAAATTAAAAACTAAAAATTATTCTGCCAACTAATACTTTAAATTACAACATGTTATGTTGTATGTATTATGAAAAACATAATTTATTGTTAAGTGACTAAGGAAAAAAATCTTTCAACATCAATTCAGAAAGTAGAATTATTTAAAAATCACTTGTGTGTTCATTTCTGTTCTGTAGTATATAAAATCTCATAAACATTTCAACAAAGATATGATAAAAGCTCTAAATACTTAATTACTATTTTATGAAACAAAGATGTACACATTACTAACAGGAAACTATGAGTTATAGTGACTTTAAACCATGAGGTAATGCACTAAGTGGCAAGTGTCTTCAGCGTCATACTCACCACATGTGCTGTTTGGCTCTGGGGTCCATACCTGTGGATGGTTCATCCAGCAGAGTAACCTGAGGATTCCCCAGCATGCTGAGAGCAAAACAGAGCTGGATGGAAGACAGGGGAAGTCAGGCTGAGACTTCGCTCTAAGGGCATCTGCCCAGAGGGCAACAAGTACTGAACTAATAAAATACATGTACTTATTTTAGACAATACCTTTCGCTTGATCCCTGCAGGCAGTTTCTTTATAGTTTTCTGAAGATGTTCTTTCAAATCAAGGGCATTTGTTATTCTGCAAAATAGTCAACACAAAATTAATGTTCCTTGATCTGTATTAATACACATAAGTTATGTGTGATCACTTACACTGTTCTCTCTAAAAGTGTCACTTAGGTCATGTCAATTAGGTAAGAAAAAAATCTCCAATTTATATCATTTTAAACAAATTAATTGTCTTGATAAATGATTCAATCACTTTCATATTATTTATGGGTATATTCTTCCTATAATTAGAAATAGAAAAATTGAATCAGGAATGTTAACACATGTCTGTAATCCCAGCACTTAAAAGCAGAGGCAGCAGATTTCTGAGATCAAGGCTAGCTGAGGCTGTAGAGTAAGACTGTCTCCAAAAAAATTACAAAGAATCAGAACAAACAGAAATAGAAGAGTTGTCTTTTTTCATAAGTATCATAATTTTGTAAAGAATAAACAAAAACTGAGGAACATCTCTCTCTGAAAACTATAATCTAAAAAAAAAAAAAAAAAGCTTATTTCAAAATTTTAAAACTTGGCCAGGCCTGGTGGTATATGCCTTTAATCCCAGCATCCAGGAGGCAAAGACAGGCGAATTTTGGTGAGCTCAAGGCCAGCCTGCTCTACAAATCAAGTCTAGGACATACAGGGCTACACAAAGAAAACCCTGTCTCAACAAAACAAAACAAAAAATTAAAACGCTGAAATGCCCATTTCCTGCCCCGAGTAGCAAAGGCAATCTCCAGACCACTTACCGACTTATTACTTCCTTCGTGTCACTTGTGCTCATGCCTTTCACAGCTCCATAAATTTCAAAATGTTCTTGCAGAGTAATATCTGGCCACAGTGGGTTGATCTGAGGGCAGTAACCCATACACTTAATAGCTTCATCTTCTTCACTGGAGTGTGAAGTATAATCTCCTAGAAATATCTACAAAAATACAAGCCAACTGTTAGTATCTTTGCTTAATTTGTAGTGTAAAGGAGATAGTAAATAGACGCACTGAAGCTCCTTCCCTCAGACACAGTAATAGCTGGCCAGGGTTCTACTGTTTTCAGAGGCCATTCCTAGCTAAGTCAGCAATCCATCCAGAAAAGATGGCAATTCTATACTGCTGGGCAGGAAATCAAGCCACAACTATAAGTCTCACCACCACGGGCTTCACTGAACGGGTATAGCTAATGAGGTAAGTAAAATATATCCTTTTCATTTCTAATATAAGGTATAATTGATATATGGAACAGTTCAGGTAAAATCTCAACAACAACAACAACAACAACAACAATAGCAAGAGCAACAACAACAAAAGAGTATTCCTGGTAATTCACAGGAGAACAGTACGCCTGTACATCTAGTGTGATGAGAACAAAGGGAAAACGAACAGGAAAGGAGAACAGCATGGATGTTGGGGGTTCTACCAATTGGTAAGTGACATGATTACAAGACTAACTTTCATATCTCTAAAAATTAATACAACTGTCTTCTTAAGTGGGTCTATAAATCTACCTTCCATGTAAATAATTATTAAAAGCAAAACTATATATGTCCATGTGTATGTGAAATTTTTACGATGCATATTACTTTCAGATGACCAAAAGATCTTAATCTTATCTTAATCTCATCATTCTATATTAAAAATACTAAACACATAAGTTTGACTGTCAAATATAATTTGTCATTAGTGAACTTATCTTAATTAAAAATATAAGCCATATTAGACATAACCAACACTTTTACATTTCATACCTGGCCTGAAGTTGGTTCAATATCCCCAACCAGAATATTAATAATTGTGCTTTTGCCAGCACCATTTGGTCCCAGCAGCCCTAAGATCTCTCCTATAGGATTTAGGAGAAAAAAATATACAGATTAAAGCCAAATTAAAAGTGGAAATTACTCTTCTGGATAACTTACTTAAGAAAAATAAATACTAACCTTTTTTCACACAGAAAGAAATGTATTTAGTTGCTACTTTCGTTGTTTTTCTTGAATGAAGAAATTCTTTTTTGTTATCATATTCTTTATGCAAATTGCATACCATAATGGCTGGCTTCTAATGAATGAAAATGTTTATTATTAATTCTGGAGCCTTGGTAATTTACTATTTCAGACTTAATGACTAAGCAATAATGAGCAAGTTACCTCCTCACAACACTGGCAGCTCATCAGCTCTCTAACTTTCAGTCTTTCGGCTTTGACATCTTCATCTTCATCCTCATTGATTGGTGGGTCTGGAAACTTCTTATTTTTGGATTTTTGTGAGAGGGCCCTAGGTACATACAAATAGTAGGTGGTTACATAATTAACATATTAAGAAATTTAGTGGTTATATAATTAAAATATTAAAAGACTTAGGACTACATAGAGAAAAAGTTTTTAAAAGAACATCAGCATGAGACCTAATACTGCCTCTGAAAGTAAAATTGTAAATGGTATTTTTCTTGATTGTTAGTACTTAAATGACATTATTCAAATTCAATTTTTTTTTTTTTTTTTTTTTTTTTTTTTTTTTTTTTTTTTTTTTGCTTTTCAAGACAGGTTTTCTCTGTGTTTAGCCTTGGCTTTCCAGGACTCACTTCATAGACCACACTGCCCTCAAATCACAGAAATCTGCCTGCCTCTGCCTCCCAGAGTGCTGGGATCATTGGCGTGTGCCATCACGACCAACCATTTATTCCACATTTTATATAATGTGGAATTGTATGCTTAAGGTGTTATTCCACAGGGGATAGAACAGGTTGAAGAGATGTCTCAGTCGAGAAGGATTCTGGGAAGGAGAAGCAGACAGGTACTGGAGGAGGAATGAGGAGGAGAATTGCCATGGGATAGAAAAGAGACATGTAGGCCCAGAGGAGAAGCTCTGAAGTTCCACATGAAAGAAATGGCCCAGATAAACAACCTTGGCAAGTATTTTGGTATTATGGATGGGAGGTAGCCAAAACAGAAATTACTAGAAGCAGATGGCATGGGTTAGAGGCTGAGCCCTAATAGAAAGTAGCTTAGGAGTTATCTGCCATGCCCCAGGTGAAAAGGCTATTCTAAACTATATCAGATGTCTGTGTCTTTATTGATTGTGAAACGGGTTAAATAATACCACCATGATATTGATAAGCCTAATGATAAACATTTATTAGGCCATAGCATTAAACTAACAATCACAAATAGATAAGGCTGAATTCAAAATCCAAAGGAATACTTGATTTAATGACATAGAAAGAAGTTCTTGGAAAAAAAAAATTTTGAATAGGAAGACAGGTAAAGAGGTAAATAAAAGTGACATTATAAGAAACAAAACAATAGAAAAGAACAAGGAAGAGGAAGTAAATCAAGGAATTAATTGACTGAGCCTACCAGACAAAGACTCTGCAGATACTATCAGAGCAGAGTTAAGAGGAAAACTCAGATTATATAAGGCATAAACGGGAAGTGTACAACTAAAGACCGAAGGCTTGACTATGCAAACAAACAGAGGCATAATGTAAAGAGTCAGAAGAGGATTTATACTTGAATAAGATTGTTAGGTCCTTTTATGTATGAAATCTTTCCTCAATTAGGATCTGAAGGAAGGCGCTGGAAAAGTGGCTTCTTTTGTAAAGTGTTTGCCATATAAGGTGAGGAGCTGAGTCTGGATCCTTAGCATGTTTTGGAGTTGTTTTGTTTTGGTTTTTGGTTTTTCGAGACAGGGTTTCTCTGTGTGTCCTTGACTATCCTGGACTCGCTTTGTAGACCAGGCTGGCCTCGAACTCACAGCAACCCACCTGCCTCTGCCTTCTGGGGGCTGGGATTAGAGTGCACCACCACCACCTGACAGCATGTATTTTAAAAGATGGGTGTGGAAGCACAAGTCTCAGTGCTGGGTGACTACAGCTAGAGAGAGAGACTGAGGAGGACAGCAACCCTCCAGCCTTCTGCCCATGAACATACACATGATTACACACATGCATACACCACAGCACAAAAACACACACCCACAATTCAGAAGGATGATACAGAAAGAGAAAAAGAAAAGGAAAGACGAACATTCTTAAGTACATGAAATACATAATTCATAACAGAAAGTCATCTCTTCTTCTGGGACAGGGAAAAGGCTGAAATATTGGTGAGTGTGAATAATTTTGTAGATATTAGCAACTAAGTGTAGAAGACATGAGGTCCTTGTGGTCACAGATAAGCCCTGGGGAAACCAAAAATGCTAAGCACACAGTTTTGTCTCTTCAAGGAAAGAGATGTGTACCTGTTTTCTACCAGAAGACTGGGAGTGGATGTCGGTAACGGCCTGATGATCTGCGCTATCTGCAGGAGCAGGCCACACAAAAACCTACCCACCCTCACCCCCAGCTGACCATATGTTTGTAATACCAGAATCTTCCTCTCTAGACCTTTATCTTGAACACTGTTTCTCAGTCAATAGAACCCATCCCTAGGGGAGATGTCACATGTGCCTACTTTGTAGCTCTGTAAGACCACACCTGACCCTCCTTAGGCCCTTAAGCTAAAGAACCCACCTTTATGGAAGAGGTCACATGTACTTTGCAAAAGAATTTCAATGTAGTCTATCCTTAAGCTTTATTTTGCTCGTGGAATTAAAATTATTGTTACTAGGAAACTGTCTTTCGAAGTTGTACTGTACTTAAATAGTTCTAAAATAAACAGCCCAGTGTCAGGCTCAAGAAGTTTGAACCAACATTGCCTAAGTCATGTTGAACTGGATTTCCTTCTTGCCTCATGTGGATTGTTACTCTGCCAGCTGTGGCATTTACAGAGACCCCCCCACAATTAAGTACTATCTTTTCAGAGATAAATAGCAAAATTTCACTAAGAAGCAGGATGCAAGGTGATTTGGGGAATTTTAAGATTACAAAGAAAGTTTGGAGTAAATATTAAAACTAACAAGAAAGTATTAACTAGGAAAATGTTATAGGCTACCAAACAGGATCAAAACAGTTGATTTTGTACACTAAAAATATACTATCAAGTTAGCTTAAGTTATTTTTATTAAGAAAAATATAATTTTAGCAGGTAGGGCAAAGAGATGTGCAGCTGTGAATAATGAAAGTGGCAAACCATATATATCAAGTAAGCAGTATCAGGGAGGGGGGAAACTAAGAACAGGGACCACCTGATGCACAGTTAGAAGAGGAGAAGCTCCGGGATTTGAAATCATTCAAAGTCCCACAGCACTAATAAATGGGAAGTAGAAATATGGAAAATTACGGGTAAATTCTGACACTGACACTTATGCTGCTACAGGTGTGAGTAAGAATTCTATCACTCTGCACAAAAATAAATGTCAAGTGCACTGAAGGCCTCAATGTGAAACCTGAACTGCTAAAACCGCTGGGAGAAGTAAACACAGTACCCTATGAAGTTTAGGTGTAGAAAATGAGTTTCTAAATAAGACTCCATCTACCCAGGAACTAAGGCTAACAACTGATTACTGAGACCTCCTAAAACCAAAAAGCTTCTATGCAGATAGGGAAACAACCAATCAAGTGAAGAAAAAGACCCACAGAACGGAGGAGAATTTTTGGCAGATACACATCTGACAGAAGATTGACATCTAAAATATATAAAGAAGTAAAAACAAAAAGCATGGACACAAATGATTACATTAAAATGGGGTAGAGATCTAAAGAGAGACTTTATGCTTAAGAAATCCTCAAAAAGTATCATCCTTAGCAATTAAGAAAATACAAATTTAAACTGAGATTTCATCTTAGCCCAGTCAGAATGGCTAAGGTTAACAAACCAGCCAGCAGCGGTGCTGGCACAGATGTGAGAAAAGGCGAACCTGCACTCACAATTAGTAGGAATGCAAACGGTGCAACCACTTTGGAAATAAATATGGAGAATTGTCAAAAGGCTCAAGGTAAACCTACCACGGCTTCTTGGCATGTGAGCAAAGGACTCAGCATCCGACTCCACAGATATCTGCTAAGTAACGTTCATTGCTGCCCTAACCACGATAAACAGAAACAGCCCACATGTCCTTCAACAGATGAATGGATAACGAAAATGTGGCGCGCGCACACACACACACACACACACACACATATATATATATACATACACACACACACAATGTAATACAACACAGCTATAAAAAAAATGAACTCTATAGGTAAATGAATGGAACAGGGAAAGAGCTTCTAAAGTAAGGTAACACTAGGAAGACAGGTATCAAATGCTCTCTGCCTTCTGTAGTTCCAAGCTCCAAATCTTCACAAACCACCACAGAAATCCACAAACTAAAAATGCAGAAAACATGAGATCGTGTGGTGCTCAGTCCCAGTTAGCATGTCTACAATATAAGTTCTGCACTTAAGGCCCAGGGACAGTGTGGAAGAGGGAACAGAAAGACTGTAAGGGCACAGGAACCTGACGTTTGCTGTGAGACTGGGTCTCCTGAAAATTTCAGAGGCTGCACCCACGAAGTCTCATCAAGACAGATGTCTGAACAAGACCTGTACAACACTGACACCAATGGACATGCTAACAGAGAAAAGGGAAAGCTGGTGGGGCTCAAGAATGCCCCAACTGGCTTTTCAATACCTAGTGGCCGTCCCTGAGAATACAGATAACATTATCAGGCTAAGCAGATGTTATAAACATACAGACATATGGTTTATTGTGATATAGGTTATATTATATAATTATGTTTCTATATTTGGTTATATATATAAATAAACAATAATTAAAGGAGAGAGAGAGCAACAGCGATGCATGACAGAGGATGGAGGGAGGAAAGGGGAAATGATATAATTATAATTTCAAAACATAAAGGAAATATTACAAAATTGAAAGCATGCTGGTAGGATGGCTCTGATGTAAGTTAAGTGGGTGAAGTAGGATAGACAATCATTGAGTTGTTTGGAGAATCAGAAAACAGAAGAGTTGAGGTATTAGAGAGACTATCTCTGCGGATATGGGATTCTTCTCCACAGATACCAGCAGAAATAGGGAGCAGAGGAGTTAAGGAGAGCCAGACCTCAGCTCCTTGGTACAGAGGGGGAGCAGTGCTTACGAAGCATCTCACACGCATCTACACTGCCCAGTGGGATACACATGAGAACTAACGAAGCGAGTAAGTATTACCACGTGACTATCAAAGTGTCCAGTGTTTTATATACATTAATGCTCAGCCAGTACATAAGTGGGAGAATTATAGAAGGCAGACTAGGTTACTACCAATAATAATTATTTCAGTTTAAAATAACCAGTGAAGATACATAAGTTTGGAAAAATTACTTGCAATTCAAATATACATATACAAAATACATAACAAATTACAACTCAATAATATAAATACAATGGGACCAATTTTTAAAATGTTAATAGAAGTGTAATAGAAATTGGCATTTCTCTTAGAGGACTTTAAAGGGAAAACAAGCAAAATAAAAAGTGATTATAATGGTATTTGTCAAAATGAAAATTTGAAAATGTAGTGAGCTGCTGCTACAGGATAAATGAGGAACCCTCCAAAAGCATGCCAACTGTAAGACTATATGTGCTGGAGATGAATTTGCTGTTCAAATGCTAACTACTGGGCCAATGAGATGGCTCAGCACAAAAACATGTCTGCTGCCACGCCTGATGACCTAAATTCAATCCCTAAGACCCACATGGTAGAGAGAGAGAACAGTTTCTGTTAGCTGCCCTCTGAGTGCCACATGCACTCTCTGGCTTATACATACTCAAAAAAAAACACATGCATACACACACAAAATAAATATGATGTAATAAAGAGAAAATGAATAATTCAAATTCTAACAACCTGAATTAACATTAATGTGCCAGATACAGTAAAAAGCATGTAACATACAACTTAAAGAACTTAATAGAACCAGTCTTTAGTGGCTTAAGTTTCAAATCAAATTTCATTACTTCTTTTCATAAAAAAATTTTATATGCATTATATATCCAGAATGAACATACAGTAAATGTGTGAAGGACACAACACATTAATGCTTATTTTGCAAAAATAAGCTAAATAGAACTCTATTAATATGAAGTATTCAGAACATGCAAACTTCATGAATACAGGAGATTAGTGACTGCACAGGCCAGAGGCATGGGACGGAATGTGGGAAAGTGCCTGTTGATACAGTTACTTGGGAGTTCTGGACTTTTTTATGTTGATATTTAAAATTATGGTGCACAGTTATGTAAATTTATCAAAACTGTAATATTTAGATAAAAAAATTAACTAACCGGAAAAATGGATCCTTTCTTATTGACCTGCCTCCATGCTTTCTCTCATAGTGTTGTAACAGGAAAATCCACAGTATACACTGGACGTAGGGCTAAGAAAAGAATATACAACAGCTTATGACTAAATCATCCTTTTTTCCCAAGAGAACCAAGACTACATAGCTCAAGTTCTTTATCACAATAGGATGGGGGAAAGCCAACTGTTTTCTGTTTGTCATAATAAAGATAATAAAAAAAAATAACTTATCTTGTTTAGTTTCTTGGTGTTGGAGGTTGAACTTGGGGCTTCATATACACAAAGCTTACCTTATTCCAGTCATATATTTTAATACCAACAAAGTAATGTTATTTTCTGTAAATTCTTCATATATTTTCAGCCCCTATAAATTCATTTACTATCAGTTTTACAAAATGTAATCAAGCATAGAAGCTGGGAATGGTGTCACTGGCTTGTAATCTTAGCACCAAGGAAGTTTAGGCAGAAGCATTCCAAGACCAAGGCCAGCCTGAGCTACCCAAGACCCCGTCTCACAAACAACAAAAGGATTTGTTCTTCCTCTGAGGAGGCTCGTTTTATTAAAATAGAATTAGTAGTGTGGAAATCAGGTATATTGAAATGGGGACAGTTAGAAAATGAAAGGTATTACTACAAAAATGCAGAATTCATTAACAAACTTAACTCATGGGCTTGCTCTTACAGAACAGGAAAAAAACTGAAGATAATCAGAACACAGAGAACCGAGTCATTCTTTTCTAACTCAGGATGGAGCCCAGGGACGACCTCATCTTCTGATCGCCCCGCCTCCACCTACTGAGTGCTGGGATTACAGGAGTGCACCATCACACCCGGTTGTCCCTGTGCTGGGGATCAAACCAAGGGCTCCAGATATGCTAGACAAGCATTCTTAATAACCAAGTTATGTCCTCAGCCCATAAACAGTTCCTTTGTTTGCTTTTTTAATGTATGTACGCCATGTTTTATGAATGCCCAGTGCCTGTGAAGGCCAGAAGAGAATGTCAGATCCCCTGGAACAGGAGTTACAGATTTAAGCCAGCATGTGGGTCCTAGGAATTGAACCTGGGTCCTCTGGAAGAGCAGCCATCCCTCCAGCCCCACTAACACTCTTATGAGGACACACAAACACACAATAATAGTCTTTGTCATTTCTTACCATTATTACAGCAACTAACAGTCTATCCCATGGATTGTAGGTATTCTCATTTTTTGGTATATTCTTCCAAGAACCCTAAGACAAAACATTTTATAATGTATATGTATAAATATTTATATTTAATATATTTCAGTCATAAACATGTGGTTTCTGTAAATAAGTTGTTTCTACTAATTAGCTATGTTATATCTAACTTAAAAATCTTCCTCGACACAAATATTTCTAGAAGCAAGTATAGGCAAACATATTAAACCAAAGTGGGAAAAAGAACTACCCAGCAATCATAAAGTATGCATTTACTGCTTAATTAATATAACATTTTTATTTACTTCACACAGTGTGGTTTGCTCATAATCATCCATACTCCTCCCAACTACTTAGTTTTTCCTAATAAAATGAAAATGTCTTGAACTATCTACTCAAAAAAATTAATCTGATATTTTCCTTAATGTTTTCCTAGGGGGAGGAATCTCTTACACTTAATTCTCTCTCATCACTTTATAGTATAATACATTACTTAATCCTTGAGGAACTCCTAAAAATAAAACCTAACTGAAACCAGAACATACATCTAATTATGCATATCAAACTGAGCATAAGAAACCAGGTAGCATTGGTTAGGGGTTAAGATGTTTTGAGGTCAAGATAGATGTTTTAAGTTAATAGAGATGAGATATGATAAATATTGACCTTCATTCAGAAATTTAGACCCAACAAGAGAGTAAAGATGCTTACTTCAAGCTTACCAAATACAAATTGCCAAATCACTATGAATGTAACATTTATATAATTTCCTGATTGTCTCATGATTGTTCCTGCTGTATGTAGTTTATTTTATTCATGTATAATAATATAAATGTATTTGTTGAAAAAGAAATATTAAAAAAAAAGAAACCAGGTAGTGATGTAGTTTTCTTCCTTTAACAAGTTGAAGTCATACTTGAAAAGAGCTGTTATTTTATTTTTTATTTTTTTTAAAGATGACTAATTTGAATGGTCATTGAATGTAACAACGCCTTCAGAAGTACTTTTTTATTAAAAAAAAAACTCATTTATTATTATACAGTGCTCTGCCTGCATATACACCTACAGGCCAGAAGAGGGCATTAGATCACATTCTAGTTGGCTGTGAGCCACCATGTAGTTGCTGGGAATCGAACTCAGGACCTCTAGAAGAGCAGTCGGTGCTCTTAACCTCTGAGCCATCTCTCCAGCCCAGAGCTGTTATTTAAGTCCCTGTACCTATTATATAATCAAGCAGTAGCAGTTATTCTTATATTTGTTACTGTTTTCAAGTACAAGAGCCAAGATATAAACGATTAGGGAACGTATACTCAGGAGGTAAGTTTCTAAAACATCTACTAGACATACCTTTATGAAAGAAATCAGGCAACCCAGAAGCGGGTAGATTGGAATGGCTATGCAGAAGGTGTAATGAAAAACAGCTGTAACTGCATATCCCAAAAAGAAAGTTATTTCAGTGACTGCAACACAAGCTAATGCTGTCTAAAGGAAAAAACAAAGAAAACAGGTGACAGAGTATTCTAAAATCTCATATAAATTTATTTACAAATTGTGCCTCAGCATCAACTAGGCTTTTGATCCTAAAATAACCCACAAAGGCAGAGATGATACTAAGCCAGGGAGCATCAACATATTGGCATCTGTTGTTAGCCGTCAGCACTGTGAGTGGCATCCCTTGGAGCAGGTGAGGTAGAAGATAAACGCGCCCACAGAAAGGCACTGCTATCTCTCTCCACACACTCTTTACTTACAGAAGATGTATTACACCCTTGGGACTATCACCAAGGCATGCCTGACTTCTACACAGGCTGACTTGAAAACCTGAAATAATATAAAAGTGTGACTTACCACAGAATAGATAAATGACCAAAATTCCTTGGTATTTAAAATTTTCTTGAAGGTGAAAGAAGCAACATACGTGAACAGAATAACTGATGGCACATAACCAATAAGGCAGAAAACCTGTAAATCAGAAGATGCGTGCTTCTATAAAAATACGAACAGCTTATAACAATCTAAATTATCATACAATATTAAGTAACTTTTATTTCTCAAATTTCATTCTTCAACAAATCATCCCAAAGAGACAGGCGTGGTGGTGCACACCTGTAATCCTAGCACTCAGGAGGCAGAGGAAGGTGGGGCAATGTGAGTTCGAGGCCAGCCTGGTCTACAAAGTAAGTCTAGAACAGCCAAGGCTACACAGAGAAACCCTGTCTCAGAAAAACGAAAAACAAAAACAACAACAAAACCAAAACCAACCAAACAAAAACAAAAAACAAATTATCCCAAAAACTGTCATTGTGGTTATTTGAACAGTTATAATCCACAACCCTATTAAGCCAATAAAAATCATGTTTTTAATATGCTGTTTATACAACTCTGAGTAATTTAAGATGAACATTATTTATAATTTTTATACCAAGTAAAATGCTCTCATTATTTTAGTATTAAAATCAATTATAGCTAGTTACAACTATCTATCTCTCAAATACTAGCAACCATTCTTTATATTTTTAGATGTCTTTATTAGTATATGAAGTGCTTTGTCTGCTTGTACGTTGTGTGCCGTGGGCATGACTAGTGTCCATGAAGGTCAGAAGAGGGTCCAATCCCTTTGAATTGGAGTTACGGATGGCTGTGAGCCACCATGCCGGTGCTGGAAACTCACTCCAAGTCCTCTGCAATAATAACTAAGTCCTCTTAATTGCTGGGCCACCTCTCCAGTACTTAGGAACCATTTTAAGATATACTCAAGATAACTTTTTGTTTTCGTTAGGTTTTGTTTTGTTGTTTTGAGATAAGGCCTCACAAAGTAGTCTTGGCCAGCCTGGAACTCACCCTGTAGACCATGTGGCCTTAAATTCAGAGAGATATGTCTGCCTCTACCTCTGCCTTCCAAGTGCTAGGATTAAAGGTAAACACTACCACATTTGGCTTTAAAATAACTTCTAATATTATTTTACAGGGCAGAAGTTAGTAAGTCAAATCCAAGTGATCTCGAGCAAAACAACGTTTGCATTTAGCATCCTCATATGTGGCTCTGTGTTGTTTTGCTTTTTTTTTTTTTTTACTAAAAATCACTTAGCAAAACAGACTCTTAATTAGACAGTTCCACAGATCACTAAGGTCAGTTGTTCATTTCTTTCACAGTTTCAGCCAAACTTGGGAAAGGAGTCTCTTTGCCAGGGCTTGAGAGATGGCTCACTGGAGAAGAACCAGGCAACCTTGAGACTTGAGTTAGCATTCCAGTACCCTCATAACAGCCAGGGGCAGTGCACATGCTGGGAACTCTAGCTCTGAGGGATGCAGTACCCAGTATCGTGTCTGCCTACACTGTCTTACACACACACACACACACACACAGAAACACACGTGAATTAAATCAAGTCTTTTACAAAAACTAGTTCCTTTTTTGTAGTATGTTTAGGTATGAGAACAGGGAGGGATGCCTATATTTAGGTGCCTGGTGCAAGCAAACGGCCTACTTCAAAGACCACAACAGCTTCAAGGATTTATTTTTAAATGGTGACTTGCTTTTTGTTATATAAAAATAAATATAAACTTTTAATAAAAACTGAATTAAATTACCATATACAATAAACCATTTGCATCTTTTTGTTTTAAAAAGCTAAACCACATGTTATTTAACCTACAACTGTCATATATTCATATATAAATAGATTTTAAGAAATGCTTAACTATACTTAACCATGAGCACAAGTGATGCTAACTTACCACAGCAAGAAATTTTACAGGATAAAAATACAGTCCATGATGAAACGCAAATAAACTTCCCAGCATCAAAGTCAGAACAACAAAAAACAAGGGAATGTCCACGACAGCTTGTCCAATCCAATAGGCTGACGGCAAAAGGCCTGAAAGTTTAAGCTGAGTATAAGCTTTGATCTAAAAAAGGAAAGAAAAACTATTAAAATCTTAAAATATTTTAACAATAAAAAGCAACTAAATTATCATAGAACTTTTCATTTTAGTCAACAAAACAACAACCACCAAAAAAAAGTAACTTTCCATACATTCATTTTAGCCCTTAGTTAGGTTCATGTACAAGATTCCACAATTTCAACAAAATGGTTAAGAATCAGAATAATACAAAAGGCAACATAGAAAGTGTGAGTACGTCAGCGAGCAGCCAAACATGTCCATATGAAACTATGCAGAAATAAATGAAGATGTGTTTAAATGGAAATGGAGTCTCATGCTCAAAATCCATCTTTAATAAGAACACAAGAACTGCCTAATATCCTCTGGGTGTGCACAGAACTTCAGATTAGGTGTGAAAGTCTGTGCAAAGAAAATACAATTGGAAAATTTTTAAATACTTTTAAAATAAATCGCATAGTATGTAAGTGCATGGTTTTCATACTGGTATTAATACTTAAATAATCAGTTTTCCTTCTCATGCTCTCATTATTTATTTTTAGTAAGAATCTTCCCTAAGCCCTGATACCTAACAATACATTTGATTTGCACTATTTCTAAAACTTCCTCCTCATATTAATCAAGAGTATTAGATCAAAGAGCAGAAGATAGAGTGGAAGATGGGAAACAAGAAATAACAGACTGGCTAAGAGGAGGAGGCGGGGCGCCTAGAGCAATGACTCAGAAGTTAAGATGAGAGGTCCAAGGTCTGATTCCCAGCACCCATATGATTGGTGCCTTACAACCATCCGTAACGCCATTCTCAGAGGAGGTGATGTCCTCTTTCTGCCTCTGTACTACAGGCAGGCAGCACACAAACACACAGGTAAACACTAGTGTTCATGCAATCACCTATATGCAAACATTCATAGGAACTGTATTTGTAGGCAAGTCAGGAGCAAACCAGTAAGCAGCTTTCCTCACTGATTTCCCCTCAGCTCCTGCCTTTGTTGCCTTGGCTTTCCTTAATTCAGTGGTGGCCTGCTCCCTTTCCTCCCTGCCCCAAGCTGATTTCGGTCGTGCTGTTTTACCATAGCAACAGAAGCCTAACCAAGACACTCTCCAAATTACATATTCTTACAGTTTTCTAAGAAACAGATTATTTTATATAACCCCTCTTACTAGCAGCAGTTGATAGCTCTATCTTTTTTATTCCTCTAAGATATTTATTTATTCACGTGTATGTGTACATGTATGAGTTTACGGCACCATTATGCATGCAGGGGACAACGGAGGGCAGAAGAGGATGCAGAACCCCCTGGATCTAAAGACACAGGCAGTTGTGAGCTGCCATGTGGATGCTCAGGACTGAACCAGGGTCCTCGGCAAGAAAAGCCAGTGTTCTTAATGGCTGAGGTATCTCTCCAGCCTCTATTTATATTTTTTAGCTAATCTAAAAAAACATTTTTTTGCCGGGCATGGTGGCGCACACCTTTAATCCCAGCCCTTGGGAAGCAGAGGTAGGCGGATCACTGTGAGTTCAAGGTTAGCCTGGTCTACAAAGCGAGTCCAGGACAGCTAAGGCTACACAGAGAAACCCTGTCTTGAAAACAAAAAACAACAACAAAAAAATTTTTTTACATTTACTCATGTGTGTCCATGTGTGCACGGCACATGTGGATATCAGGACTTTTGAAGAACTGTTCTTTCTTTCCACCATGCGGGTTCCAAGGATTAAAATCAAGTCCTCAGCTTGACAAAACAAGATTCCTGTAATATTTTTATCTGACCAATTACCTTATGATTCTCTGCATTTTCCATGGCAAAGTAAGGTGGCATTGCAGTAACAATGATTCCTAGCAAGGCTGCTTGAAAGTACAGCTCCACTTTAAAAACTATGTCAGTAATTTCCTGAAAGACAAAATAGAAAATGAATCTGAGAATCACTTTAGAATACCTTAGAATATCTCTAACAAAAGACAGTATGCTCTCTACAACAGAAGTGTTGTATACTACCAACTGCACTGCTGATTAATATGTGCAATGCACAATTAGCATTTCCACCAGCGGCCGGATGCGATGATAAGAAATACCTCAGAATGATGTAACCAGTAAGTAGTTAAAATCCAAATGCAGATTACCTGAGACTAAGGTTGTTTTTGATATATTCCTACCCTCAAAGGGTCCGGTTCTCTATCCTTGCTTTACCCTACCCTTCATGCTAGAGACCAAACCCAGGGCCTGGCACCTGCTACATCAGCATTCTAAGAGTAAACCCTGGCCTCGGTTCTACCTTTTGTTATGTAAGATGGCACACTTACAAAACAGAGAAGGCACTCAGCATCAGAATGGAATCCATAGGTCCACTGAGCAGCCTGGCCCTGGTCACTTTTTCATTGGAAGGTACAGAAATAGTACATCACTTTCTTATAGTCCCTGCCCTTCAACATTTTGCTACTTAAGAGTAAAAACAGTTGTCTAGGTGACTTCTCAAGATTTCTTCTAAATCTCAGTAACTAGATTACACACACACACACACACACACACACACACACACACACACAGACTATTAAGCAATTTTCTTTTTTTCTTTTTTTTTTTTTGGACTACAATTAATACATCACTGTTTCACAAACCTATCAGCATCAAACAGAACAAACCAATCCTGGAGACTCCTCAACTCCCCACCACCACTTTTAATTCCCCAGATGAATCCTGTGTGTGTTTGCTTACTTGAATGAATGGGGTACTCCAGATCTGGATCATTTCTGTCACATTTAAGTGATAAAGATAGTAGTTGCTAATGATGTTCACCATTACTGGTAGAGAATAAACCATAGTGCTGTTAAAAACAGCTGTGAAAACATAGTCCTACAATTTAAAAAGAGGCATTATTACATACTTTACACAAGTGCACTAATATTGCTAAGGACTACAGTTTTCTTGCTAACTAAAATAAACAGATATTTTAAACAGAAATATAATATGAAAATAAAATATAATAAATTTACTGGTCACTTACCAGGGTATAAAAGCTATCACAAACCAACATAATTATTTCTAAAAATAAGCTCTAGTTCATAACTAAATTGATTTTAGAGCAACTGTCTTAGTACTTTATCACTTGAAATGAGTACTCACATACAGTGCTCTTACCTTTTCTGATCGCCCCACATTTAAGGCTGCACTATGGGGAGCAGCAGATACATAGTCACTGTCATTAAACATCGTCACCATTATGTTCTGGTGTGTGAAAAAGTTAATAAGATCATTGATATCTGAGTCTGGTATTAGAAAATAAAAACAATAAAAATCAGTATAAGTAAGAAACAGTCAGAGACTTGTAATAACATTAGATGTTTTTTCTTCAGCCTAGCCATCATTAAGAGCATTGGCTCTGTAGCCAGTTGGCCACGAGTCAAATTCAAGTTGTACCACTTACACTGACTGTCCTTTAAGCAAGTAACAATGACATTCCAGATCTTAGTTTCTTTCTCTGTCTAGGAGGAGTAAGTATAACTACTTTGTAAGTACAGTGGTCATGATAATTAAATAACTGAATACACATGTAAGGCTTTGAACAGAACGTGGCACACAGTAATTGTGTACATTTTACCTGTTGTCTACAGATATATTAACAGTCAAAAGTTACCAGAAAATACACCTGCATGCCAGATCACAATATAAATGGTTGTGAGGCACCATGTGGTTGCTGGGAATTGAATTCAAGACCTCTGGAAGAACAACCAGTGGTCTTAACTGCTGAGCCATCACTCCAGCCTCTGGTAATTTAATTGTGGCAAAGTATCAAACACAAAAAATCAGTTTGCTACCTACATCCTTTAAATGGCCCAGAACCAGAAACCTAACTCCACATAATGTTTAAAGGCTAAAACACATCATGTCTGATGAGCAGAGCAGCCCTGTTCCACCATCACAAAAGCCCAGAATCAAAGCAGAACAAATGTGTTTCACAGAGAATATCAAACCTCACAAGACCAAACACTGCACACAATGTCAGGGTAGACTGAGTATCCATCCTGTACAACTTAGTAACAGAAAATGTTCTTCTAGCCAAGGACCTTAACTGATCTCTTAACTTTACATAGTAGCTATGCACGCAGGAAAATAGCATATACTCCAGAAAACAGCTACACTACAAGTGCAGTGACCATGTGACTTACACACTCAGAAAAGAGTAAGAAAATATAATATGTGTGTGAGGTATATGTACGTATTTGTTATATAACATAAATATACATTTTTATTTATGTTAAACATTACACACACACACACACACACACACACACACACGCAGACACACACGTATGGGCTTCATTTTGAACCAGCAAGGGAAGTATGGATCCAAAAGCAAGAAACAATACTACGGAAAGAAATAAAAGAGACAAAGACTGAAAATACTAGACTTTCTACAGAGCAGTGAAAATTAAATCAGAACAGAAACATTTGAGATGCAAATATAATTTTAGATACATATAAAAGCTCAAAAGTATGAGAGTTCACAAAAGTATTGTATTTTAGTTACATAAATTACATATTGAAAATGAAGACAAGATTTCTAAATGAAAAATAAACTGTAAAATATTTTCTAATTAGAGAAGTTTTCCATGCTAAATGCTAATCTTTTCCCAGAAAAGATTAAGGTTATATGTTATACTTAGCACCATATTTTAATACTAATAACTCTAAAAGGAATATAGTTTCTGTAAGCTTTCAGACCCCACACTATTTATGTAAACAGATGCTATAGGAAAGCTGATCATGAATAAATAAAATTCTTTACTGTTTTAATATTTTAAGAACTTAGAATCATAATTTAAAATTAGCTCAAGTCCATAAAATAAAGAAAAACTTTGTCAATCATATAGTAAGAATAAAAGTAGTAAATAAAAGTGTATCATTGCAAACTTAATATTCAGGTGTAGATTTTTTTGGTTTTTGCTTTTTATGTTTTTTTATTTTTTACATATACATTTATATTATTACACATATATAAAATAAACAACATACAGCAAGAAGAACCACGAAACAACCAGGAATTAGATTAATGTTACAATCATAGTGTTTTGGCTATTTGTATTTAGCAACCTTGAAGAAAATATTTTCCTATCTTGGTGAGTTTAAAATTCTGAATGTAAATCAATATCTATCATATCTCATATCTATCAACTTAAAACATCTATCTAGATCTAAAAACCTCCTAGCCCCTAAACAACTAAGCTTAATTGTTAAACTAAACTATTTGGTCTTCACACTTATCAGAGTCTTGAGAAGGAATAAAATTAGCTACCTGAGTAAACAGGAAGTATAGGTTAACAGTTTCCAAATTGAAAAAAATGACAGATACAGTTTGCTGCCTGAACAGTCACCCTAGTACTTACACATGCTCATTGAAATGCTAAAAATTCAAGAACTTAAAACTATAAACATTATAAATTAGAAAACCTTAAAAACTATCAATTACCTTTAAGCCAAAATGTTACTTCTAATATCATTCAGGATCAATAAGGTAAGTATTTAATTTAGATTTTTACAAAGCTGGATCCTGCTTGCTTTATCTTTACAAATAAGTCTAAAAGCCCAGTCTCTGAACTTTATCTACCCCTAGCCCCTAGCCCCAACCGACACACAGTCACAGACCTTCACACACTCTCACCAGTAGAATTTTGAAGCAGCAGGCTTGTCTTGTATTTATGAGGCGTATCTCCAGGTCTAAGGA
Source organism: Acomys minous (assembly GCF_964271855.1). Lineage (NCBI taxonomy): Eukaryota > Metazoa > Chordata > Mammalia > Rodentia > Muridae > Acomys > Acomys minous. Next base: position 102,208,228 of record NC_140493.1, read on the forward strand.
AATACAAGTCTGGAACAAGTTTGATGGGAACCACAGCATTTTTAAAAGAATGATGCACCAAAAACATAAAAATCTGAACTGCAAAAAAAATTAAAAGCAGAAGCAACCTGAAAGAAAAAAAATAATATCGCTTATATACATTAACATACAAATCTATTAAATGTCTTCCTATATTTGTATAGATTCAATACTCAATTTCAAAACAAAAACAAAAAAAAAAAGGAGAAGAAAAAAGCAAAGAAAAGGGGCTGGAGAGATGGCTCAGAGGTTAAGAGCATTGGATGTTCTCCCAAAGGTCCCAAGTTCAATTCCCAGCATCCACATGGTGGCTCACAACCATCTATAATAAGATCTGGTACACTCTTCTGGCAGGCGGGCGTAATGCAGGCAATTCACTGTACACATAATAAAATAAATAGTTTTAAAAAAAGAAAAAGAAAATCTTGCTAAAAATCTATTACCATAAATGACTTGATAATTATATTGAAGAGAAAGCTAAATGGAATATCAATTTTAAAGATTAATAAATTGGAGGTAATGAGAAGAAAGGGTTATAAAAGTATATTCAGACTAGGTGTGATCTTAAATCATAGGACATATAAACACATCTGTTAAAGAATTAGGCATTGTCATAAGTGCTTGTCTCTATATTCCTGAAGGGACTGTTCCTTGCTCAAAGTCTAGTCTAGACATTTACTTTTCATACATTGACAAAAATACTGAAGTACAGGGAAGGAAGTAAAAAGTCTATACTTTACAGTTTGCATCCTTATCACAGTTTAATTACCTTAACTGCTACTGCTCTACTGAGATATTGACAATTTATATGATATAAAATGTGTATTCTCCACATAGCTACATACAGACATCACCATATTACAGTATCATGAGTGTCTAGTACTACAAAAGGACACTGTGCTATCAGGGAGAGAGCTGCTTGTCCTATGAAGTATCTACATGACACATAATATGGCTCAGTGCCTAGAGAACTTCAAACACCACAATTTAATAATTTATAATTTTCAGTTAGACCATGTGTATTTTTAAAGGCCATTCTTGCCGGGCACGGTAATGCATTCAAATAATCCAAATCCTTCGGTGGGGGGAGAGGTGAAGCAGGAGGATTAAGACCTTGAAAGCAGCTTGTGTTAGAAACCCTATCTAAATAAATAAATAAATAAATAAATAAATAAATGTGCATTTAAATCAAAATCAGAAGATGCTTTAAGAAAGGAAAAAATCATGACTGAAGAGTATATGGAAATATCAGGTTAATGATAAAGTTTTACACTACAAAACCAGGAAAAAAATGTTTCCATGCTGTTCTTACATGTTACTATTTGAGAGAATATCAGAAGCAATAGTTCCTAGTATATTTGACCATATATTTGTTGTTTTAAACTGAATACAAATTTTAAACAAATTTGTGAGGTGCCCCCACAAAGTTACATATTGAAGCCCTAATCCTTACTCTGACGATATCTGAAGACAGGCATCCCAGAAAGCAATCCAAAGCAGACACGGCTTTATGACCGGTGAGCACCCTTATAAAAGCGGCACCAGCAAGTGCACCCTAGTGTGCTGCTCTACATACGTGCTCTTTCCAAAGACAAAAGGAAGCCAATACCAAATGCAACGAGATGGCAGCTTCCTTCACGGAAAGAAGAGAGTCTTTACCATGCCAATACCTGGGTGGCCAACTCCCAAGCTCCAGAGATACCCAGTTCATAATATTTTATTACAGCAATCTGAAATAAGTCACCATTGTTTTCCAGAGAATGTTTTTATCTAAATGATCTTCAACTAAATAAATTAAAACATGATGACTTAAATAAATATTCTTTCAGAACTGATATAAAAACAAATCAGATACTTCATTAGCATGTGTTTGATTCTAAATAAACTGGATCAAAACCTCAAATAACTCCAGAATATTTCAGACATGTATGAATGTTCTTATTATTAAATTATATTTCTACAATCACTTTAACTCTAACAAGATGGACAGATGGTACATAAAATCAGGAAATGTTATTTTCCATAAGTCATTCTTAGACTGGGGGAAAAATGTATTAACTGAGAAAGAATAAAATTATATAGAGAATTTTTTAAACTGTAGGCCTTCTAACTATATAGTATAGACATTCTTTATGTTTCTTTCAGCTTTTTTTATCTAATTAAATAGGGATAAAATTTAAGTTTCTTGCTATTTACTAAAAACAATTATTAAGAATAAATGGAAAATTATGAAAAGATATAAATACAAAATAAAAATTTTAATATAATGACAATAGCTCAAAAATTAGATATTAGATAGTACTACTTGTAACTTCATCATTTTAAAGATGAGACAATATATGCCAGTTTAGAAAAAAGCGTGGACATGGTTGTGCACATTTTTAATGCCAGCATGTAGGAGGCAGAGGCAGATAGATTTCTGTGAGGTGGAGGCCAGTCTAGTCCACAGAGTGAATTCCATACCGATCAGTGCTATGCAATGAGGCTCTGTCTTAAACAAAGAAATAAATACATAAATAAATGAATAATATTAATAATAAAAAAGAAAAAGCACCATGAATATGTGATAAAATTACTGTAGCCATGAAATTGTCATTTTAATCTTTCAGAACTACAAAGATATGTATATGCCATTACTTAAAAGTTCAATGGCAAAGCCAATTTGCAACCTCGAAAGACAAGTTCTCAGGAGAAGACTGGTAATTACACTTACACTGAGCGCACCGATTTGCTTTCCCGTTTCAGTGTGAGGAGATGAAACTTTGCTATTGTAGACACTTGCTGTTTCCAAAGGCTCATGGTGCTCACTAGAGACGCTTTGGTTTCAGAAAGAATAAGTAAACTCTGCTCCATTTCATCAAAAGATTTTGAATCCATTTCTTCTTCCAGTGGCTGCTGTGTAAATACACTATAATCTATTTACCAATAAAAGTAAACAATAAACCCATTTTGGAATATGTTTGGAATAGAAAGATTAAAAATGAAGACATGACACCCTTACAGAGCATGTCTGGAAGTGATTCAGAACAAAAATGGAATTCTTACACACCTTGGCATCACCAACTAAAGTTGAGCATGTGCTAAGCCCATGTCCTAAGATCTCAGCTCATATTTCCACCTTACACTACGTAGCTCCAGCTTCGCGCTTTGCCATATCCCCAAGATGCTTTTGGCAAGGCCACTACAGTCTTCTTCACTCCCAAGCCCCTCACCATATTGTTTCCAAACTGTTCTCTTTCCTCATTTTACTCTGCCTAACATTAGATAAAGTGTCCACTTTCACTTGCACAAAGACAGCTTTTTCTAAATTTTGCCTCTTTGTTCTTTTGTCAGGCCACCTTCTTTCTCTTCTCAGCTGTTCACCATCAGGGTGTTCCCTTTACATGTAGCTGTCCCCCATGAGGGTGTTCCCTCTACATGTAGCTGTCCCCCGTCAGGGTGTTCCCTCTACATGTAGCTGTCCCCCGTCAGGGTGTTCCCTTTACATGTAGCTGTCCCCCGTCAGGGTGTTCCCTTTACATGTAGCTGTCCCCCGTCAGGATGTTCCCTTTACATGTAGCTGTCCCCCGTCAGGGTGTTCCCTTTACATGTAGCTGCCCCCCGTCAGGGTGTTCCCTCTACATGTAGCTGTTCCCTGTCAGGGTGTTCCCTTTACATGTATCTGTTCCCTGTCAGGGTGTTCCCTCTACATGTAGCTGTTCCCTGTCAGGGTGTTCCCTCTACATGTAGCTGTCCCCCGTCAGGGTGTTCCCTTTACATGTAGCTGTCCCCCGTCAGGGTGTACCCTTTACATGTAGCTGCCCCCCGTCAGGGTGTTCCCTCTACATGTAGCTGCTCCCGTCAGGGTGTTCCCTTTACATGTAGCTGTCCCCCGTCAGGGTGTTCCCTTTACATGTAGCTGCTCCCGTCAGGGTGTTCCCTTTACATGTAGCTGTCCCCCGTCAGGGTGTTCCCTCTACATGTAGCTGTCCCCCATCACGGTGTTCCCTCTACATGTAGCTGCCCCCCATCACGGTGTTCCCTCTACATGTAGCTGCCCCCCGTCACGGTGTTCCCTCTACATGTAGCTGTCCCCCGTCAGGGTGTTCCCTCTACATGTAGCTGTCCCCCGTCAGGGTGTTCCCTCTACATGTAGCTGTCCCCCGTCAGGGTGTTCCCTCTACATGTAGCTGTCCCCCGTCAGGGTGTTCCCTCTACATGTAGCTGTCCCCCGTCAGGGTGTTCCCTCTACATGTAGCTGCCCCCCGTCAGGGTGTTCCCTCTACATGTAGCTGCCCCCCGTCACGGTGTTCCCTTTACATGTAGCTGTCCCCCGTCAGGGTGTTCCCTCTACATGTAGCTGTCCCCCGTCAGGGTGTTCCCTCTACATGTAGCTGCCCCCCGTCAGGGTGTTCCCTCTACATGTAGCTGTCCCCCGTCAGGGTGTTCCCTCTACATGTAGCTGTCCCCCGTCAGGGTGTTCCCTCTACATGTAGCTGCCCCCCGTCAGGGTGTTCCCTCTACATGTAGCTGTCCCCCGTCAGGGTGTTCCCTCTACATGTAGCTGTCCCCCGTCAGGGTGTTCCCTCTACATGTAGCTGCCCCCCGTCAGGGTGTTCCCTCTACATGTAGCTGTCCCCCGTCAGGGTGTTCCCTCTACATGTAGCTGCCCCCCGTCAGGGTGTTCCCTCTACATGTAGCTGTCCCCCGTCAGGGTGTTCCCTCTACATGTAGCTGCCCCCCGTCAGGGTGTTCCCTCTACATGTAGCTGTCCCCCGTCAGGGTGTTCCCTCTACATGTAGCTGCCCCCCGTCAGGGTGTTCCCTCTACATGTAGCTGTCCCCCGTCAGGGTGTTCCCTCTACATGTAGCTGTCCCCCGTCAGGGTGTTCCCTCTACATGTAGCTGTCCCCCGTCAGGGTGTTCCCTCTACATGTAGCTGTCCCCCGTCAGGGTGTTCCCTCTACATGTAGCTGCCCCCCGTCAGGGTGTTCCCTCTACATGTAGCTGTCCCCCGTCAGGGTGTTCCCTCTACATGTAGCTGTCCCCCGTCAGGGTGTTCCCTCTACATGTAGCTGCCCCCCGTCAGGGTGTTCCCTCTACATGTAGCTGCCCCCGTCAGGGTGTTCCCTTTACATGTAGCTGTCCCCCATCCTGTTCTATTTCCATACAGCAGCACCTTTGTGACTTCCAACTCCTATCTGTAGGCCGCGCAACTTCACTTAGCTTCAGACACAGCCCAAACGGTGAAGGCAAAACTACATTGTCTTCCTATAACCCTAGCCCTCCACTCTGAGGAAACAGCAATCCTACACGTAGCTCTCAAAGCAAAAAGCCTAGAATGTCTCTTGACCCATCATCACAGTCCTCAGCAAATCATTATTGCTGAGAACAACACAATGCAAATCCATTTTTCCAGATTTTACTGCCACCCTAATTCAAGCTCAAATTTACATGCAAGTTTCCTGACGGATCTTCTGCTCTTCTTTTAAACTAGAGTTATCATTCACTAATTAGAAACATTTTTTCAGGGCTGGACATGAAACCCAGAATCTTGCAGATGGCAGACAAGTGCTCTGTCATAGAGCTACCTCCCCAATCAAAGATGTGTTCACTAAAAACACAAATCAGGACTTAACAAGTTATTCCTTTGCTTTAAACCCTTTGACAAGGCACTCAAAAACTAAACGAAGCTCTTCCCAGATGTTCAAAAGAAAACCTTGATTCGGCCTTTAGGCTGCTCTCTGACACCACTGTATGTTACTTTCTCCATGGCTCCTGCCATGGTGACCTGCCTTTTTGGTCCTTCAAAGACATCTAATATCTCAATACCTGAGAAGTAGAAATTTTCTTTATCTGACATATTTTGTTTTAAGATTGTTTGCATGCCTGGATTTTTTCAGTAATTCAAATCTCAGTTCAAACATCGTCTCAATGAAGTCCTCCCTGACGACAGAACCTTCCAAGAATATCCTTTCATTTCCTTCATCAGTCCTATCAGTATTAACAAATGCTTCAGCTACTTATTTACTTCTGCCCTTGGATCCACAAAACAACCCAAACTCCGTATGCTTGCACAATTCACACGCTTATGTAATTATTTGCAGTGCTAGTTCATTGGCTGATGTTTTTGGTTCTATTTTTACCTGCTTGGTCAATTTCTGCTTCAACTTCTAGCTTTAAGAATACATCTTCCAATGTTGTCATGGAAACACCGTAAGAAATAACACCCAGATTTGAATGAATGTCTAGAGCAGAAAACAAGCCTAAAGAAAAAGAAGTGGGGGAGGTTAAATAGCATGGTGCTCACATAAAATAGTAAAGAGTGATGGAGAGATGATTTAGCAATTAAAATCACGTAGGCTCTTGCAGAGGACCCCAAGTTCAGTTCCCTGCACCCATGTTGAGGTGGCTCACTATTGCCTCTAATTCCAGCTCCTAGGAATCTGTGCTAAGAAGCCTCCACAGGTACCTGTATTCACATGCAAATACCCCCCAACACACACACGCACGCACACACACACACACACACACACACACACACACAAAAACACACACACACAATCTAAAATAAAATCAATATAAACTGACCTACAATACAATTCAAAAATAATATAAATTAGCCTAAAATACCATTCAAAAATGGGTATGAGCCAGGCATAGTTGTTCATGTGTGTGATCTCAGCACTCTACAGGCAGAGGCAGAACTGCCATAAAATTAAGGCTAGCCAACATTACATGGTGAATTCCAAGCCAGCCTGCGCTATACTGTAAGAGTCTATCTCAAAAAAAAAAAAAAAAAAAAAAAAAAAAAAAAAAAAGGAAGAGAGAAAAAGAAAGAGTAAAAGAAAAAGAAAAAAGATAGAAAAAAATTAAAATTAATAAATATTTTATAGCACTTAAATAAAGTTAGTTCTAAATTAAAATAAGTACTTTGTAATGTATTCTGAAATTAGGAATTATTTGGAAACACACACAAAGCCTCCCTGTATACATATACACTAAAACAAACAACAACCAAAAAAAAAATCGCATATGCACACACCTTGTCCTCATGACACCTACCAACAATTCTGCCTTTTTGTAGCAGGGCTCCCACTGTGGAACTGGCTGGGCTGGCCTGGAACTTGCTATAGAGACTAAACTAACCACTTACCTACGGCCATCCTCTGGCTGCCGCTGCCTCTGCCTCTCAACTGCTATGATCACAGACAGGCACCACCAGGCCCACCCTAATTCTCTTTATTTGCATTAGGCATTTAAATTAACAAAGTATAGTTACATATTATTTGTAAAAAGACAAGAACAAAAATCGTACCCATTAGTATGCAGTATTTCAGGTTAAAAGATAAACTGAAGCAGAAAAACTACAAGCTCTGGCCAGCTAAGACTATTACATGAAGAAATAATCAAAACAGGCAATCAGAGAAAAACTTATTCCCAAAACAAAAGCCCTATTCAACCAAGAAACTGGAAAAAAGAAAATACCTGAGAACTTGTCCATGTCCTTGAAAGGCAAGCTATACACAAGCTGTTGGTCGTTCTGCTGCAGCAAGGCAGCTGCAGGTATGTGCTGCCTAACCAGTGAGGAAAGCGACTCCGTGGCACAGTATCTGTCTATGTACATGCTAGGGAAAGGCAAAAATCATAATTTTATGATTATTCAATAAATAGCCGAAAGCAAATTCTGAATTTTTAAAATTACATCACTAAACATGGTTAAGACACAATATAGCAAGCCTTAAGACTAGTAACAGCTGTCCCTGCCCCTCACTGGTTGCCGCACTCAGGAGAGCATGTCCTGTACCCTGCCTGGGCAGCACAGTAGAGCTGACCTGGCGGTGGGGGTCCAGGCAAGCCAGCTCGAGGGCTTTAATGTGGGAGAGTTGGCCTCACCATCTGTCTGTTACACAGTGACTTGATGAGGGAGAGATTGCTCCTCCCTCGGCCCTTGCCACCTATGGCAGGCAGGAGAGCTGGCCCTGAAGTCATCAGAGCGAGAAAGCTGGTCCTGCCCCTCACCTGCTTCAGCACTTGGGACGGCAGGCCCTGCACCTCACTTGGGCAGCACAGTAGCTGGCCCTGGATGTGGGGGTTGTGGGTGAGCGGGCCACCAAGGGAGTGTGGGAGAGCCAGCCCTGCCTCTTGTCTGCTGTGAGGAAGAATAGATAAAGGAGAAATCCCCTCTCCTCCGTTTTGCCCTTGCCATAGGCAGCTGGGGAGAGAGCTGGCCCCTATGGGATCATGAGAGCAGGAGAGCAGGCCCTGCCCCTAGCCTGCTGCAGCACTCAGGAGAGCGGGTCCTGTCCCTAGCCTGCTGCAGCACTCAGGAGAGCGGGGCCCTGCACCTTGCTAAGGCAGCACAATAGAACTGTTCTTGAACATTAGGGTTACAGGTAAATTGGGCCCAAGGGAGTAAACAAAGGAGAGTCAGCCCTGCCTCTTGTCTGCTTGGCCATGGAGCAGGTGAGGAAGAGACACCCTCCTCCGCTACACCTCATCCTTACGCATCTATGCTAGGCAGGAGAGCTAGCACCAGGATCATGAGAGTTGGAAAACTGGCCATATCCCTCACTGGCGGCAACACTTGGGAGAATGTGCCCTGCACGTTACCTAGGCAGCAGGGTAAAGATAGCCCTGGTTTGAGGGATCGCTGGTGAGCTAGCCCCAAAGTAGTAAAAGTAGGAAAGCCAATGAACTGACCAGCTCAGATACCTCTCAGGCCTAGATCCAGGGCTTTGAGTTGTCCCACCCCAATACTGATGAACTGTTGAAGTACATGACAGGGCTGGTCCTCCAGATCCAAAATTATAGGATCTCCATGTAACAGGGCAACAGCAGGATATCTGAGAGGAGTCCTGTATTCATATGAGTAGCAGAAGCCAGAGGCCTCCTACCAGACCAACAAGTCACTGCAACGTACATTTGCAAGCAAAGAAATGTGGACAAACAGGAATACTGTAGAACACACTGTGACACACTATAGCTTCCACAATGAGATTTTTTCCCCCTGTATATGGGGCGCAGGGCAGATGCAAGGGTGGAGGGAGGTACGAGGGGAGAGTGAAGGGGATGAGCATGATTTGAAATTCACAAGGAAGGTAACAGTACACCAAGCACACACACAAACAGAATAAAGTCACGGAAGAACAGTGTTACCTCAGGCGGTAGCCTATTCCCCATTTACTCTTTAGGAAAATTGAAGAACCAACACATTTCAGCATTCCTTGTGATATGACAGCTTTCCTATCTACAAAGTAGAATTCACATTTTAAATTCTAAGTCTATAATAGCATACATCCAAGTATTATATCAGTAATCATCACAGTACTTTATGAGGAGGACACTAGAGTACCATCACCCATTTTTTCAGGTGATAATTTTGAGGGAAGGCAAATACACCTCATTTAGACATGTTTCATACATCTACTAACATGACAAAGGCAGGAACTCTACTCAGGCAGCCTGGCTCCAGAGTACATACAGTGCTTCCTAAAGGAACTGATATTGTTTATGATTCCTTTATAAACAATGTACAAAAAGAAAACATAATTACAAAAATAAAAATGTTGGTACATTGAATTCTTTTTGATATAGATACTGTTGAGGAGGTAAGTGGCTTTCCATTTATCATACTTGACAATCAGCTAGAAGAAGAAGCTATACTATTTCAAACACTCAGACTTTTGTCCTACGTGCTAAAAGCCAATTCTAACATATATATTATATATAATACGTGTTATATATAGTGACATATGCATGCACATACACAAACCTGCACAGAAAGTGGCTAGCAGGCCAGTAAAAGCTATGTTAGAATGACTTGCTTACAAAGCTGGCCCTTGACTAGCATCTGAGAATCTGGATGTGGGAAGGCTCTGTTAGTGTCAAAACAGACAAGGCAAACTCACTGTCCACACTCTGCGCACAAAAACACAGAGTGAATGCTGAGTACTTGCTTTCCTGTGGGGAGCCTGGAGCTGCGCTGTGTCAGGAAGAGTAGTGCTGTGACCAGCGCCCACAGGGATCATGGACACTAATAACTAGAAGACAATATTCCACACATATGGTTACAAGTAAATCATGGGGAAATTAAGGACCTTTGGGAAGCTAGTGCCTGGCTTCCTCCAGACTTTGCCTCGTGTAATTTAGCCTGCTGCTAATTTTGCCTCATAGATATAATTGCTATAATAAATTAGATAACATGAAACATCTTATATGAATTCTTTTGAGAAATCACTGAAACAGGATGCTCTGGGAAACACTGAACACAGAAAGATAGAATTTTTTAAAAGCTTTTTGTTTAAGGGGATAACAATCGGGATGCAATCCAAATAAATTAAAATAAAGCTTTTTGTTTAAAATGTACACCACTAAATGTTGGAGTTTGGTCTGATGTGTTTTGATGCTAATTACTACTTGCTGTCTCTGTGCTGCATGTTGTACCTTGCCTAAGGGTCTAACCTATTTGACCAATTAAAGTCCATCCCACCTGGGCAGGGCAAATGGGATAGGCGTGGCTAAGGTTCCCAGGCTTTGGGAGACAGAGAGAATCTTGGAAGGAGGAGAGACCAGAAGAGAAAAGCAGGAAGAAAGCGGCCAATCCATGGGTTAAATGAAGAAACACATGACCAGCACGGATGGCGATTTGGCCCAGATGATGATAATTAACAAGTATTTGGGATTATAAATATGTGGTAGCTGGATAGAAATTATTAGAAACAGATGGTATGGGACACCTGCCCTAATATGGGAAGTAGTTTAGGGGATTAATATCTGCCCCTCCCCCAGGTTAACTAAGGCTATTTTAAAATATAACAGGTGTCTGTGTCTTGACTGATTGCTAGTGGGTTAGAGAATACCGCTGTAATAATAATTATAGGCCTGATATAAACATTATTAGGCCATACTGATAAAATAACCACAACAATTAAATAATTCATTTGTTCCTCAGGATTCATCATTTCCAAGTTTATCTCCCTCCAGACTGGCAACCTTATCTTTTAAAAGTAGAGCAAAAATCTCACCAGCAAGAATATCAGCTTCATCCATGAAATGAGTACTGAATACTGTCACTCTGTTAGCTTTCCTGTATTTTAAAAGATTCCAAACAATGTGACGAGAGCACGGATCCATTCCTGCTGTTGGTTCATCTAGCAGTAGTATCTGCATGAACAAGGGGTAGAAAAAAAGAAAAAAAAAAAAAAAAGTTAAATTTATGTGGACACTGGAAAATCTACTTCAAGTTAGTATATTCACCTAAAAACCTGGTTTTCAATCTTATTTAAAATTTGTATAAATGTTTAAAATTGTGAATGAATCTTTTCCTTGGGTACTTATATATAAGCCACTGGTATGACAACCAGATAAACAAAATGGCAAAATATTATGTATATTGCTATATATAATTCAATATGCACATAGAGCAACTTACTTTTAGATAAGGATGTTCTATATCATTACACAGGAAGCATTCTTGGGGGGAGGGGCACTTTTTATTGAAACACACAACAAAGAACTCATGATCTTCCTGACTCAGCATCTTGAGTGCTGGACTATGGGCATGTGTTGCCTTATTTGGCTTCAAGCTGTTTTTAATTTAAGAAACATGACAGTGGGTGCTAGCAAGGAGTCCAGTTAATAAAAGTCAGAATCCATCCTGACCCCATGCTACAGAAGTAGGAACACAGCAAGGCATGGCCTGCACAAGCCCCGTGCTGCACGTACACACATGAGCTTTCTAACAGTGTGCAAGGTGAAGTTGATTCTCTGTTTCTACAGGACAGAGAACAGAAAAAAAAAATCACATGTAAAATCAGTGCATGGGATAGTGACTAACTCAATTATCCTTTTAATTCTTGTCTTGTTTTCACTTTTTAAAAACTTTATTATTTGACGCATATGAGTATTTCGCATATATGTATGTCTGTGCACTGCATGCATGCCTGGTGCCGCAGAGGCCACAAAAACTGTGTCAGATCCCCCTGGAACTCAGGTTTGTTGGGATGATGCTCTTGTGCACTGTGTAAAGGTTGTCTCTGTACTATTCAAATGCTGACTTCTGTACCAGCACAGAGCTGAATACAGGCCACACTTGGGTGTTGTTATTTTTATGAAGCACCACCCGTGTTGGTATTTTGTAAACATTTCCCCCATGACCCCTGACTGATTTAGTGAAGAGCTGAACTACCAGTAGCAGGCAGGAGAGGACAGGCAGGGTGGACTGTATGAGAGAGAGGTAACAGCCATGTGGCAGGATGTAGATTAGTATAAACAGGTTAACTAAAGCGGTAAGAGCTAATTGGGAACAAGCCTAACTTAGGCCAAGCTTTCATATTAAGAAGTCTCTGGGCCATTCCTTGGGCAGCTGGCCAGCTGAGAGATAGTCGGGAGACAACTGGTGCCCCATGGTGATAACTGGAGCCCAGTGTGAGGAAACAGGAGTTAGAAACAGCTTTAAGCCGCTGTGCAGGCACTGGGGATTGAACACAGGTCCCTTAGAAGAGCAGCCAGTGCTCCTAACTACTGAGCTACATCTCTAGCCCCATAACCTTCTTTTTTATTTAATAAAATTTAAAATTATCTCATCAATGAAATTAACATTGTATTTACCTTTGGGTTCCCAAGAACTGCAATTCCTAAAGACAGCTTTCTTTTTTGGCCTCCACTTAATTTTTTTGCTTGATTATCCTTGATAGCTTGCATATCCAAGTCCAGTAAAACCTTTTGCACCTGTAAAAGTAAAGTGTGAACAATAGTATTTTAACAATCATATCATTTTCATAGTCATCAAAATTAGTTTTTACATATCTTAAGTTTTGAAGTACTATTTTAGGCATCATTTAAGCAGTATAGTTTTAAAATTACTTTTAAAATGTTAAGTTAGGATGTGCTTAATTTTCACAAATATTATATATAATTTTGAAAATGATAAGTAACAAAGTTCTTGGTGGAAAGTCTGTTTCAATTTTGTGCTTTTCTGGAAAATGGGGAAGGAAAAGAGATAAGAATAAAGGTTCTGTGTGTCCTGAGGGAAGGCATTAGAAGAGGTGTGTGGGCAGAGCAGATGAAAGGAAGGGAGAAAAAGTGCCTTCCAGATGCAAACTATTCACATATGTTAATATATATACTCCAAATTCATCTATTTCTTCACATTTTCTGTTACTGGCCTATAGAGGTTTTGTTTAGATTTTCAAGCACATTTATTGTACAATTACTGCAAAGTATATTATAAGTTATAGGAAACGCAATGACGGCTTAGATATGAATAACATACTTCTTGAATTATATTGTTGGCTGGTATTCCTTTGATTGAAGCCAAAATTGATAAATTTTCTTCTACTGTCAAAACATCAAAGTTTATATCTAACTGTGGACAAATGCCAATCATTTTTCTTGCTTCAAACATTTCATCTATTTCAGAGACTCTGTGTCCGTATATAGAAGCAAACCCTAAAAGCAAAATATTTAAATTTACATTAAAGACATCGAGTGTTAAAGGCATGTTTTAATGTACCTAATAACTTATCCATTTTGTTACAATGCATTAGCAAAGCTGTAGTTAATACAAATTTGGAAGATATAACATATCCTCATTTTGGTGGATTGGTGGTGTGTTTTCAATTACATTTCAAACTTGTTTTCCTTCATCTCCAAGACATTATATAGTGGGAAGAGCAACAAACTACAAGCAACCATGAAACGCTTCCATAACTACAGTGACAGGGTCTATATTTACAGCGCAGTAGCGAGTTCCTTCACCTCCAGATAGCATCAGATAATGAGTAAGATCTACAAGTTGCATATGAGCCGCTTGTGTGGTCTTGAGCACACTAATATCTTGAATTCTGGCTTTCTTATCTCAACTGAATGAGAATTTGCTCCACTTCAGAACTGTTAAGTCAATGTGATAATGCACTGAGAGCTCTGATAAAAGTCGTGTCGAAAGTGTAAGATATTATGACTGATGTCAGAGAACATCACAAGGAAAAAAAAAAACAAGAACGAATCGCACTAATTTTCAAAGTTAAGTCTCATTTACAAAGTTGAAAGGCATATTCAATAAAATATGGCCCCTTTGTGATAAAATGTATTTCACTGACATTATTCAGTAATTGTAGAAACATGGGCTTTCCACATAGAGTTTATACCTATAAAATAATCCCAGATTATACCTTTGAGGTACTGCTCTTAAAGTTTTAGTTTAGTTTCCAGTTAGTTACTGGTTTATTCTCCCATGCAAATAAGGAATAAAGATATGTACACATATAACTATGTGATGGAAGTAGGTATATAGTATAAATGAGAAGAAAGTAAATTAAAATAAAGTTTAAGAGTTGTATCTTTTACTTTATTAAATATCATGGAACCAATTTTTTACTTTAAAAAATAAGTATATATAGTTAAGAGAAAAACTCTCTTCATAGATAAATAGCTATTCCCAATCAGACATAAGTCAACTAGTACACATGTAAAGAGGGCAAATAACTGCTGCACACTGTAACTCATTAGTTAATAACATAAAAAAAATAAAAGATTCTTTTCTTATGAGAGACAATTCTTACCATCAGAAGGTGGGCACAGCCCACAAAGGATATTCATTAGTGTGCTTTTTCCTGTTCCACTGTGGCCCAGTAATGCAGTAATTTGACCTTCATATATGTCAAACGACAAATCTAGTTCAGGGAAAAAAGAAGGCTCAAATGTGGCTTTTATTTCTGTTCAGGTAGTGATCTTAAGTAAGACAAATTTCAATACATAAAGTCACCAACACAGTTTATGCAGGTTAGTCTGCACATAGTCACTGGTATGAATAGCAGGAAAGTAAACAGCCTGTTACTGACTTGTTCTCTAAGATTTAAGGTATACACAAGACTCTGAAGGTTTTCTGTGTACTGACTTTTAAGTATTGTCAAAGAAATTAATACAAAAATATATCTCACAAAGCTATCTGAAGATACGTGAAAGAAAGTGGAAACAACAAGAACAAAACACAGAATTGACACCAACGCACAAGAGGGCTAAGAGAACATTTAAAGGCTCAGTTGTAAATGTTTGTGTTTTGAGTCTATGTGTTTTGCCTGCATATGTGTCAGATCGCTTGCAACTGTAGTTACAGAGACCTGTGAACTTGACATATGGGTGCTGAGAATTGAACTCAGGTCCTTTGGAAACAAAGACAGTGCTCTTAACTACTAAGTCATATCTCCAGCCCCTAATGGCTCAATGGAATGATTATGATAACTAGATAAATATATAAGCAATTGAAGGGGGACAGAGATGAGCATCTATGTTGATAAAGCAGGAATGAACTAGTCCAGACACTACCCTGAAACTGCAAGACAGCTCCTGGGAAGAGGACTCGCTGTCCACTCCAC
The DNA here is from genome assembly GCF_964271855.1 of Acomys minous. Classification (NCBI taxonomy): domain Eukaryota; kingdom Metazoa; phylum Chordata; class Mammalia; order Rodentia; family Muridae; genus Acomys; species Acomys minous. The sequence goes on from NC_140493.1 coordinate 102,223,601, forward strand.
CATACAAGGCTGCCTGACTGATTAGAACTTCCATAATCTGAAGAGGTTAAAATGTTGCAGGCCTGGAGCCCAATCACAATTTATCTCTGTAATAGTCACTCCTTTCCCACCTGTTACTGACCTAGCATCCATGCGCCTGACACGTAAATCTTTCGAGATGTAATAGACACCTAGCTCCCACCAACAAATACCAGAGAATCATCAGGCAGCACCCAAGGCCTACAGCAGCCGCCACCCTGCTTTGTATTTGAAAAGTTCCTTCATTGTTGAGTTTCTGAGTTTTGTTACTACACTGGAACCAGGGGTAACCTAAACCTGAGTTCCTGGGTCACAGTCACTCATATTTGCTCCAAAATAAAATCTCCTAGTCCTCTGAGTAAGAGCTGTGTTTCTGCATCCACAGCTGAAACCTGAAAGAGAAGGGGGAAGGAACTCTCCTATCCCAAGTCAGTAACACAGGTTACTAATGGAAATGAGTTTGCTGTTGTGAGGCACTGGTGTGGCAGAGAAAGGAATCATGAGTTCAAGACCACTCTAGGCTATAAGACAGACCTTGCTTCTTAAACAAACAAAACTGTAGGAGCTCAGAGGTACAATGTAGGAAATGAAAATTCAGTAAGAAACTTCTAACGAGACTATGAATATAATTACCTCAGAGGAGCTCAAGTAATAATCTGTGAACACAAACCTATGCCAACTAAAATACTTCAGTAAATTATACATCTCCTATGCACATCATGAGTTCTTTTCTTTTTTGTTTGTTTGTTTTGTTTTGCTTTTTTGAGACAAGGATTCTCTGTGTAGCCTTAGCTGTCCTGGACTCGCTTTGTAGACCAGGCTGGCCTCAAACTCACAGAGATCCGCCTGCCTCTGCCTCCCGAGGGCTGGGATTAAAGGCATGTGCCACCATGTCTAAATGAATGCTTTTTAATTTTCAATTATTTGGTGGTGGAACACAGTCATACAATTGATTTTCTACGTTTACCGTGTACTCTGTGACCTTTCTAAACACATTTTTAGTTTCATTATGCTTACTGCAGAGATGGATCATTTCATCTGCCAATAAGTTGGTCTCATGGTTCCCTTTACAACTTAGGTATCTTCTGTTTTTCTCTTGTATCTTGGCATTGGCAATAGCTTCTGGTTGAGTAACTCACATTGGAGGCTATAGGTAACCTTTACTGTTAAGTAAAACAACTAAAGAATCATTTATTGTTAATGGCACTGAAGCCAGAAATGATACAACTCATATATTGGGTATAATTTAAATTAAGAACTTAATTATGCTTATCAAAACACATTGTTAAGAACCACAAGACATACTTCAAATCGGAACAGGATATTAAAATACCTTTATCTAGCAAAAGCCATGAGCCTAAAATATTACAAATGGAAAACTGTACATTCAAATGATAAGAAGCATTATGCACTGGGCCTATGTAAAATAAAAACTGTATGAACACACCACTGTACCTACCAGAATACAGTCACATGAATTAAAACTGTTAGTGTGTGATGTATTTTCCTGACCCTGGAAGATACTGACACATCGCTAAGTGTACCTCAATTCTTAGGACAATCATCAAAAAAAAAAAAAAGAATCTTAAGTAATATGTGCACATGTACACAATAATAAAATAAACATAAAAGAACAGAATATAAATTGGTTCATATTGTTGAGTATTTTTATGTCAACAGATACTACTTTTCTGACTTTATAACTTCTATGTTGTAAATTTTATTATCAACATTAGTCTCATGAAGTAACTATAATGGCAAAATGGAAAATCTTTTTTTTTTTAATTTTAGTTTTTTGAGACAGGGTTTCTCTGTATAGCCTTAGCTGTCCTAGACTTGCTTTGTAGACCAGGCTACCCTCAAACTCATAGTGATATGCCTGCCTCTACTGACCAAGTGCTGGGAGTAAAGGCGTGGGCCACCATGCCCGGCTAAGATAGAAAATCTTAACAGGTAAGGTTAAGCTTCACAATGATGCAGACTGGCTCCCTATGTGTACTGTGATGCTATGGGCTAAATTCTGGGCAAGCTACTTACTTCTCAAAGCCTCCACATTTTCATTTTTCTTTCTATAGGCCTTCTGAATACCATTTATTCTGAAAAACACAGAATTATATTAAAAGTATATATAAAAACTTATAATTACGTGTGTTAATATGTATGAAATTTGTATCAAAGCTGTCTTTCTGGGGTTTTATTTTTTTGTTTTTGTTGTTGGTTTGGTTTGGATATTTGAGACAGGGTCTTTCTGTGTAGTCTTGGCTATCCTGAACTCATTTTTTTGTAGACCAGGCTGGCCTCGAACTCACAGAGATCTGCCTGCCTCTGCCTCCCTGAGTGCTGGGAATACAGGCATGTGCCACCGAGCCCTGCTCTATCCAAGCTGTCTTAATTGTTTTAAGACATATCTTTTAAATTTTAATCTTGCTATGCATATATAGAAATACAAGACACTTTCCACACTATTAAGACAGGGTTGTACACACGTAGTCAGGTAACAATTATTCAAATTTGGGGGCAGGGGGATGGATGGGGAGAACTGAAGGGGTATTTTGAGATCACATGTCCAAAACAAGAGTAAATTTGCATACAAAAAATAGAGGAGGGAAGAAAGGGTGAAATAAATAATAAGAAAAATAATAGGCCACCTTCTTGCTAAAACAATGAACCAAACAAATAAAATTGATACTAAGGACACAATTACCTGCAGATGCTACAGAAGTATACTCCTGCTCTCCATTTTATGCATCCATCACTCATTTCCAGGATAACACAACTTCTAAGAAATTTACATATTATCTTTTTTTGTTTGTTTGTTTGTTTGTTTTTCAAGACAAGCTTTCTCTGAGTACCCTGGTTATCCTGGCTTCGCTTTGTAGACCAGGTTAGCCACGAAATGACAGAGATCTGCCTGCCTCTGCCTCCCTAAGTGCTGGGATTAAAGGAGTGTACTACCATACCTGGCTACATAGTATTTTCATCTTTCATTAATTAAATGTTTTTTACATTAGTAAAGGAGATATAAAAACTAGATGTCATCTCATGTCGGCACTATCTACCTACAATGTGAGTTTTCTCATCCTATAACTTTTATGGTAGTATAACAAAGGACCAAAATGTCACAATTCCCATCAACAGTTCTACCTATACTTAATATTACACATACCTTATAGCTTCTTTTCCTATAAATTCTGAAGAAACCGGCTCAACAATTTCATTCAGACTAATGTTGCCGTTAATGTTGCCCTCTGACAACTCCTTATAATTTCTTTTGTTTTTTGACCAATACGATGGTTTTAGGAAGTACAGAGATGATCTCCTTAAGCCAAATTCACCTAAAAAAATTAAAACCTGAGTTATAAGAGGTTATTTCTGAAAGCATGTTTAAATCATAGTAAATAACCCTTACTTAGCTTTAATTTTAAAACTCATATTGGATGGGTAGGGTAACACACACCTTGAATCCTAGCACTTGGGAAGCAGAGGCAGGCAGAATTCTATGAGTTCAAGGCCAGCAGAAACTACACAGCAAGTTCCAGGCCAGTGAATGTTATAGAGTAAGACCTTGTCTCAAAGAAAATAAGTAAAAATTAATTCAATAAATCATACTAACTAGTAATTAACATATTAGATAAGCCCAGAATATAAAAAATAATTAACTACAACAATAACAACAAGAAAGAAAGGAAGGAAAGATAGATAGATAGAGGCCTTTGGCAGGCAGTGGTGGTGCACGCCTGTAATCTCAGCACTTGGGAGGCAGAGGCAGGTGGATCTCTGTGAATCTGAGGCCAGCCTGGTCTATACTAAAGCCAGGGCTATACAGAGAAACTCTATCCCAAAAACATAAAGAAAACCAAAGATGTCATGAACTTGTGGGGGAGGGGGGGAATGGGAAGAGTTGGAAGGAAAGTGAAAGGAGACAACATATAATTGTATTTTAACTTTTAAAAATTAAATTAAGCAGCCAGGTGTGGTGGCGCACGCCTTTAATCCCAGCACTAGGGAGACAGAGGCAGCCAGATCAATGTGAGTTCGAGGCCAGCCTGGTCTACAAAGTGTGTCCAGGACAGTCATGGCTGCCCAGAGAAACCCTGTCTTGGAAAAAAAAATTAAATTAAGCTTTAAAAAGATGAAGAAAAGTGTTTGGAGTTACAAGGTTGCTTCAGAGCCTTGGATCTAAGAGGGTACAATAAATTAGTATTAGAAGATTAATATAATAAAGGATTGAGCTGTGAAGTTCAGCCAGGCTTTCAAAACAAACATCTCTTGTTACATGATCTCTCTATGCTCACCAGTAGCTAGTGATTATGCAATATAATATATATTGTGAATGTATGTGTGTGTGTGTGTGTGTGTGTATATATATATATATCTTAAGAGAAAATTAAACCATCAGTATGATGTAAAATATTCTGGCTAGGAGAAAAAAAATTTAATTAATCCTATATGACCAAAATTACTTTAGCATCTTTACAGTAACCAAGCACATACCGGGAATGACTTGATCAAGATATACAGCCAGGAGGACATAGAAAACACTATCAAGAGCCAGCATGAGGAGAGTAATAATTAGAGGATAAGGGCCTTCCGTCAAATTCAAAAATAAGGCACCTTCATTAAAATCTTCTAAATGCATAACCTGAAAAAAAAAACAGAAAACACCAACTTTACTCCATAAAAAGTATTAGAACAAAGCTAACACTACTAAGTATAATTCATTATATACAGAGAAACATTAACAACACTATTTTTGAAAAGTAACTAGTAAGATGGTCTTATAGGAAAAACTGTTAAGACCACAAAAAAAAAAAAACATTTATCTAAATGATTCATTTAATCATGATTTCTATTCTGTATGAGGGAGGGTGTGTGTTTTGTTTCCGTTTTTGAGATAGGATCTCTATATGAAGACCAGCCTCGCCTTGAACTCACAGAGATCTGCTTGCCTCTGCCTCCTGATTAAAGGAAGCATTTGAAGGCGAGCTGGGGTTAAAGGCAGGAACCACCATGTTCTCCTTTTAACTCTTTGTCTTCTTTGCCTGTGGTTGTTAAGCTTGTATACAACACTCCCTGAGTCATTTAATTCTAATGCAATGATAATCAAAGGAAATAAAAGTATAGTGTTAATAACACCTAAGCAAATGGACCAAACAAATATTACAGAATAAAATTATGGTGAACACATCTATAATTCTGAAAAGGAGATAGTGTTTTGATAAATGCAATTGCTGAAATATACACAGTAGGCAAATGTGTTAAGAGAAGCATTCTGGAGACTAAGGCCTTGTTCAGGTACAAGTCCTTCCCCTGAATAAACTCACTTACTCACACTCCTCAATTTCAGGCCTCTCATCTCTGAACTGAAGGAGACCAATTAAATGATATGTAAGGGTTCTGTCACCTCCAACAAAAATGCATGACTATAGTTCTACTTTTTGAAGAAAAGGACTCAATAAAGTTTCAAGGTGTGTAATAATGACTCTTAAGTAATTAAATCTTGCTTAATATGGTATTTATAAATAATCTTTTCTAATGTTACCTCATAAAGCATCCGTATAACATCACACATAAATTACATATAGTAAGAAACCATAATTTCCTTTGTACAATAACTAAGTTTATGTTCTATTCTATAAATTGCTCCTTATGAGATTTTTTTTCATTTGAACTGACTATATATGTAAGTAAAAAACAAATATATAAATCTAAATATTATTAACTTTAAAATTTGTTTTATAAGCACTTGAGAGACACCATGTGGGTACTGAGAATTGAACTTTGATCCTCTGAAAGAGTAGCTAGTTCTCTTAACAACTAAGACATTTCTCCTGCCCCTAAATTTAAATATTATTTAGATAAATGACAATTCCACAGTTATTAGATCAATAAAATTATTATTTTAATCATTACAACTTTGCTCTGTGTCACGCACAATTTTCTGTTCAGCATTCTTCTAAAATAAATTTATAAATGTTACCATAGAGCAATGAAGATTACTTGGAACTTAAACAAGTAATTTCTAATAAACTGAGTTATGACACCAAAACAGCATTATAAGATACACTAAAGCAAAAATTTAAGAATTTTGGCTGGAGAGATGTCTCAGAAGGGCACTGACTGCTCCTCCAGAGGTCCTGAGTTCATTCCCAGCAACCACATGGTGGCTCACGACCATCTATAATGTGATCTGATGCACAATTCTGATCTGCAGGTGTATCTGCAGGCAGAGCACTGTATACAGATTAAATAAATAAATAAATAAACCTTTTAAAAAACTGATTGAATTTGTCAGCAAGATATTTAATTGAAAACTTAGGTTGGAAAAATTCTAAATGAAAGCAGATATAAAATGTACTCGCTAGTATATTTCTTTCTGGTGAAATTTAAGTTTCCTTACATTTCTTCTCATGAAATTTTAATATTGTTTGTTTACATTGAATTGGCAAGAAGAGAAAAATAGTTGGTGAATGAAAGATGAATGTGTGACCTACCTGTGCAATACCAATCAGAAAGGTGCACTGGCACAAAGGGCTGAAGAGCCACACTAGCGATCTGGGGAAACGTTCCATGAGGACTATCAAAAGGCCAACAAATCCAAATGCCACTGTGACAAAAAACTCAACTACTCCCACGTGTTTTGATTTTTTAAAAAGAGGTGTCAGCATTAAAGCAAAAAATACCTAAAAAGCATAAATGTTAAGGTTAGTGTAAAACTCTTATACATTGACACAAAAGGAAAGTTAACTTTTTTTTGTCATAGAAAGTTACATTCATGAGAAACTACACCTATTAAACTTTCTCGTTGGAGAGATGGCTCAGTGGTTAAGAGCACTACTGCTCTTCCAGAGGACCAGGGTTCAAATCCCAGCACTGACATGGCAGCTCACAACTGTCTGTAACTCCAAGATCTGACACCGTCATTCAGAAATACAAGGAGGCAAAACACCAATGAACATAAAATAAAAATTATATATATATATATATAATATTATGCACATATGTATATATATAGTTTCTGTTATAGGAAGATGCTTTCTTTTCTTTGTATTTTCATACAAATCCTGGGTAAACATGACTACATTTACACAATAGAGTCCATAAGAAGCCATGTGTTAGCAGGCTGGCTCTGGGGATCCACTTGCTTTTATTCTCTCACCTTCCCAATCCCCAACCTCCACGCTGAGGCTTTGGACACATACTGCTGTACCCAGGCTTTATGTGGGTACAGGAAATCTAAACTCAGGCAAGCACTTTACCAATGAGTCATCCCCCAGGTCCTTAGTAAGCTTTTAAACAAATATCCTATACTTTAGACTGAGTGTTGAAAATTATATATTAGGTCATCAGGTTGGAAATACAGTTATTTATAATTTAGTTTTTAAAAATGGAAATGATAGTAAAAGTATTTAACAATATACATATGGGCCAATTATAATGACAAATGGGATCTCTTAAAACAAAGGTCAGTCACTATATTCAACAATCAGTCAATACTCCAAGTAAATAACAAGACTATTAAAGAACCACACTTTGCTAGCTGGGACACAGCAGGAGAGGTGAGCTGCAGCACACTGTCCCCTGAGCTCTATCATCCTGTCCATGGCTCTGCCTGCCTTCCTGAGGAGGCCTGCTGGACCCCAGAAACATCCAGGTCAGACCCCTTCCCACCAATCCTCTGCCTGGCCAGTCCACCTGGGACAAAGTCAGCAGAGGTGGGCAGCATGCTGTTGCCCGAGCTCCACTGTCAGGCCCATAGCTTTGCCTGCACTCCTAAGGAGTCCTGCTGGCACAAGGAACATCCAGCCAACACCAGGGACAACCAGATGGCTGACGGCCAGCATCAGAACAAGAGCAGAACAGGGCAATATGGCACCATCAAAGCCCAGCTATCCTAGTACAACAAGCCTTGCCTATCCTGACACAGGCAAAGCATGCGAAAATGACCTTAAATCCAATCTTACAAAAATGATAGAGGCCTTAGCCTGGTACATGCCTGTAATCCCAGCACTCTGAGAGGCAGACAGATCTCTGTGAGTTCGAGGCCAGACTGGTCTACAAAGCGAGTCCAGGACAGCCAAGGCTACAGAGAATATCTGTCTTGAAAACCCAAAAGCCAAAACTAAAAAGGGATAAAGGCTTTTAAAGAAGAAATTAATACATGCCTTAAAGAAATACAGGAAAATATAATCAAATAGTTGAAAGAAATGAATCTAACAGTCGAAGACCTGAAAATGGAAATAGAAGCAAAAGAGAAAACACAAACAGGCAATCCTGGATGTGGAAAACCTAGGGATGAGAACAGGAAGTACAGGCCCAAGCATCACCAACAGAACACAAGAGGTGGAAGAGAGAACCTCAGGCATAGAAGACACGATTCAAGAAATCAATACATCAGTCAATGGAAATGATAAATCTAAAAATTTCCTGATACAAAGCATCCAAGAAATCTGGGACACTATGAAAAGAGGAAGCCTAAGAATAACAGGTATAGAAGAAAGAGAAGATTCCAGACTCCAAGGCTCAGAATTTATTTTCACCAAAATCACAGAAGAAAATTTCCCCAGCCTAAAGAAAGAGATGCCTATAAACATACAAGAAGCTTACAGAACACCAAATAGATTGGACCAGAAAAGAGCATAAAATTTGTCCTGCCTACAAGATGTGCAGGGATAAAGATGGAATAGAAACTGAGGGAATCGCCAACCAACGCCTGGTCCACCTTGAGACCCATCACATGAGAGAGCACGCCCCTGACACTATCAATGATATTCAGTTATACCTGCAAACAGGAGCCTGGAATAACTGCCCTCTGAGAGGTTTCACCCAGTACCTACAGAGACCCACAGCCAAACATCAGGCAGAGCTCAGGGTATCTTATAGAAGAGGAGGAGGAAAGAGTAAAGGAACCAGAGGGGTCGAGGACACAAGAAAACCTTCAGAATCAACTAAGCTGGGCCCATAGAGACTCACAGAGACTGACCCACAACTTGAAACCATGCATGGAAAGGAAACCTAGGCCCCTACACATCTGTAACAGATGTGCAGCTTGGTTCTCATGTGGTTCGCCTACGAGCAGGAACAGGGGTTGTCTCTGACTCTCCTGCCTGCCTTTGGATCCCCTTCCCCTAACTGGGCTACTTTGCCTAGCCTCAATACGAGGAGATCTGCCTAGTCCTACGACAGCTTGATATGCCAAGACGGGTTGATATCCACGGGCGGCCTTACCTTTTCTGAGGGAAAAGGAGGGGAGATAGGGCAGAGGAAGGGACTGAGAGGGGAGGAGGGAGAGGAAGCATCTGGATGCAAGGTTAATTAATTAATTTATTTTTTAAAACTATATTTTAAAAAAAACAAACAAAACCTTTAAAACTATCCTATAGTATAAACTAACTGGAAAAGGCCAGGGCCTCATGAAGGGAGAAAAATAATATAGCAGTGCAATTTTCCACAGGACTACATAAAGACAACTACAGAACTACATATAAAATATGACGCACCAAAACAAATTAGATTTAAACATGAGGTTATATTGTAATTTTTGTAAAAACATGGCAATAAAAATACTATATCATATACTATTTAGTTATTTATCTGTAACTTCGTAAAAACGTTTTTAATGTAAAATTGACTAAGTTAACTAAAGGGAAAGGCCTTAACTACATTACCAAGTACTTTGGAGGTTGAGTTAAAATACTCACAGATGATAATCCATACAAGAAGAACAGCAGAAAAATCACTAGGCTGCTACTCTGAGGGAATAAGGAAGAAGCTGTTGCAATGACGGCCATAAGAAGCGACATGAGGAAGATTAAGCTTGTGTACAGAAGAACCCAGGAAAGCCTACAAGGAAAGTGCAAACACATTTACAATCAAATGAACCAGGCTTCATTAGTGGAAAAAAAAATCACTTTACACTAAATTTCTCATTTGTTTTAGCCATATTTAATCACTTTGTTTGCATATTTTCATGTGCTGAACATTAATATTGCTAGGGAATCAAGAATAAAGTACTAGTCAGGTCACAGGTGGATGTGAATGATATAAAATGCTATTTCTCAGAGTCAAAAGCTTTAATTCAAGAGCAATTCATGATTAAAGCTAATACTCTCAAAAGCCTGTGAGCACTGTAAGTAAACTGTAAGAGTTTACTAAGTTAATATGATTGTTTTCTTTATGAAATGAACTATACTTAAACCACTGATGGCTTTAGTATCATAAACCCAAAAGTCCTTACCAATTAATGGCAATAATTAGCATACTTATACATGGGGAGCCGCTGGTTAATGAGATCAACCAGAGTCACTATTTTAACTCAGTATTTCCCTTCAAATCAGAGCTCAGTGGAACTATGATTAGTTATTTCTTTACATTTTATTTTTCCAGTAGCACTAAAAAAAAAATCATTTAAAAAATTCAAATTTATTTTAAGCATTTGAGTTTATACACATTAGTCACTAAGCTAAATTCATCTAGCAATTTTAACTTAAAAAAATCTCAAATTCTAAGAAAAATGAAAAGATGAGGAATCAGGATCTGCACTATATCAAACTGGGCAAACAAAAGCATATGGCTTAAAATCAGTATATTTAATATAACTAAATTATACTAAATAATAAATCATTAAACATACCAAAAAGCAGTGTCATGAAGTCCCATTATTTTTAAAAATTCCTTTAACTTTTTTTCTTTTTCTGCTACAATGTGAATTGCCAAAAAGTATCCAAAAGGTGAAAATGCAATAACTAGATATATTAAAATGACTCCACGGGGAAAGGTATCTATTTCTACAGCAGCAGTTTCCCCCATAATAACAGCTTTAATTGACTCCAGCTCCTTCCACAGAGAAACATTGGTCTTCAACTATAATTAGAAAATGTAAATACATTTAATTACTTTAATTGTGACAATAGCTCCTAATAAAATATGATTATACACCTTAAATTAGTACATAACCTCATGCAAATAAAATACTCAAAAAGGCACACACTTGAACAGGGTGAGTGACCCTCATATCATGATATAAAGTAGAATTCTACTCTTAATTCATTCTAGAAATTAAAAGTTTGAAGATTGTGAATGATTAAATTTTGATTAATTCATCCAATAAAATAAAATCATACAAATTTATTACCACATTAAACAGATTAAAGGCATAATAAGAATATGCTTCAAGTGGGGGTGGGGGGGTGGGGTGCACACCTTTAATCCCAGCACTCGGGAGGCAGAGACAGTCAGATCACTGTGAGTTCGAGGCCAGCCTGGTCTACAAAGCAAGTCCAGGACAGCCAAGATTACACAGAGAAACCCTGTCAGGAGAGGGGTAGAGGGGGGAAGCTGATACATACAAAACATATTTACAAAATTTTTGTTTTGTTTTGTTTTGTGTTTTTGAGACAGGGTCTCTCTGCATAGCCCTGGCTGTCCTGGACTCACTTTGTAGACCAAGCTGCCCTCAAACTCACAGTGATCTGCCTGCCTCTACATCCTGAGTGCTGGGATTAAAGGCGTGTGCCACCACGCCCAGCTATATTTACAGAATTATGTAATAAAAATGTTTACTACTTGATACTTCTAATATTCCAATAAATGCCTAAACTACAGTTTCTGTCTCAGAGTATTGTAAACATTAAATGAATTTATATTAGAACATAACTTAAAAAACTAAAAAAATTGTTAATAAAGAAGATGTTTATTAAATAGAAAATAAAATCTAGCATTACAATTAAGATAATAAAAGCAGCCATCTTCTTTAACTTATGTCTGTTCAAGAGGAAAGGTCTAAAAGCTCAGATCCTTTATAATACATGAATAGTTCAGAAATATTACCCATAATCAATAAATACATAATAATATCGATATATACTATGGTGAATAATATTCATAAAACTATCCAATAAAGGTAGGCTTCAAAAACTATTAACTTAGAAAATGTAATTTCCATTTTATCTTTTTTATCAAATGATTATAAGTTATATTATATATTTTTTAAGTAATTTAACCAACTCCCGCTTTAAAGAATTAAGGAATAATTATTAAAATGTGGTTTGATTTTCTTCCTTTCTTAAATTTACCTGTATAATGGCAGCATCTATTGATGCCTGTAAAACTGTAAACCCTGAAGACCAGTACTGAGCAGCATCACAGGATTTTGAACAGTCAGCTATAAGGAGAAAAATATAAGATGCAGATTCTGTACAATATTGTACGTGCTTTCTTCTGAAAACAAAACATGGCAGGTGATGAAAGGAGCATAATAAATCAGTATCTATGGGTTAAAAGAAAACATGCTACTATCCCTCGAAGACAAGTACTGTTAAGATTCCTATTGATGTGAATGCTCAGACAAAATGATACATGTTAGGGGCTGACAGGATGGGTCAGTGAGGAAAAGTACCTGCCACACAAGCCTGTGAACCCAAGTTCTAGCCATGAAAACAACTAAAGTCCAGATATGGTTCCTTATATGTGTAACCTAAGCATTCCTCTGGTGAGATGACAGAGGGTCATGGGCCAGCTAGCCTGGGGTACAAAGCATTCCTCTGGTGAGATGACAAAGGGTCATGGACTAGCCTGGGGTACAAAGCAGTAGAAACAACAGAAGAAACCCTGCTTCAACAAGATAAAAGAAACCCAACTTCTAAAAGTTGTCCTCTGACCTCCAACACAGATACAGCAGAATTTACATACAGTCACACGCATTTCACATAAGACACACACACACACACCTCATATAAAATAAAGCAAAAATTATATGTGATAGGATAGTGGATGGTAAATGAATAAAGATGCCAATTCACTATAAACATAATTATTTATAAGTCACTTTCTATGGAGTTGGAGAGATGGCTCAGTGGTTAAGAATACTGGCTGCCATTATGGAAATCGGTGTGGCTATTCCTCAGGAAGATGGGAATCAATCTACCTGAAGTTCCAACTACACTACTCTTGGGCATATACCCAAAGAATGATTCATCCTACCACAGAGACACTTGCTCAACCATGTTCATTGCTCTTTTCATAACAGCCAGAAACTGGAAACAACCTAGATGCCCTTCAACAGAAGAATGGATGAAGAAAATGTGATATATTTATATAATAGAGTACTACTCATCCATTAAAAAAAAAAGACATCACAAAATGTGCAGGCAAATGGATGGATCTAAAAATAAAACAAAATAAAATAAAATAAAAAATCATCCTGAATAATGTATCCCAGACCCAGAAAGACAAAGATGGAATGTATTCATTTATATATGGATATTAGTGATGAAGTCACCGACAACCAAGCTACAATCCATAAAGCCATGGAAGAGAGGTATAGAGTAAGGGACTAGAGGGGACAGGCAGATCTCATTAGGAAAGGAAAGCCATATTTATGCATATATTGATGAGGGGTCTGGAATGGGAGATCAAGTGAAGATGGGAAGGAGAGAGGAGAATGAGGGAGGGAATATAGGGAGAGAGAGCTAAAATTAAGGGATATTTGAGAGGCAGTATAGAAGTCTAATAAGGTAGAAACCTAAAACCTAAACATGTACAGAGGTGAGCTAAATGAAAGCATCTAATAATGGGAGAGATAGAGACCTGACTGGCCATTTCTTGTCACCAAATGAAGCTCCCAATATCAGGTTTGGGTTACATCTAATTGAGTTGTTGGTCAACAGGGCCCCACAGGATTCTCCAAACAACCCAGGCTGTTACCAAGACTATAGGTTGTACTCCACAAACTGGCAGCAAGGCCCCACTGCTGAAGACAGCACCAACACAACTCACTGAACAAAGAGGCATCGAGCTGGTGCCTACCCCTGTGATCTAGCATCTTTGTTACAGGAAAGAACTTTATATGCTATCAAAACAAAATGTAAACACCAAGTCAGCCACAAACCCTTTAACTACGATGGTGAATTACCCACAAGATACCCTACGACAATGGTGGCACCAAGTCTGTGGGAGTAACCAACAAATAGCTGATCTGACTTAAAGCCTATTCCATTCTATGGAACCCATAACCAACACTGCCTGGGTGACCAAGAACCAGACACTAGATAGCCTAGGGACCTGGGCCAAAGCCAAATAATACAGGTCTGAAAGAAAAACAAAAATGCAGTGATAAAATGACTCCTGATGATATTCTGCTATACTCACACATCTGTACTTTATTTACCCATCATCAGAGAAGCTTTTTCCTGCAGTAGATAGGAACAAATATAGAAACCCACAACCAAACATTACACAGAGAATAAGAGACCATAGGATACTCATGACATGTCTCCATCAAATCCCTCCCCTCAGAGCTCAGGGAAGCCTGAGGAAGAGGAAGCATAAAGAATGTAAGAGCCAAAGGGGATGAAGCCACCAAGAAAGCAAGGTCCTTTAAAGCCAACATGAGCAAAGCTCATACGAACTCAACAAGACCAAAGCAGGTCCTCTGCGCTTATATAACGGTCCCCAGTTTAGTGTCTCTGTGGGCTTCCTAAGCGTAAGAGTGAGTGGGTCTCTGACTCATGTGCCCTCTCTTGGGCTCTTTTCCTTCTGTTGGGCCTTCTGGTCTGACTTCAATGTAATAGTTTTTACTTTATTTTGTTATACTTTTTTAAATGATGAATGGATGGATGGACAGATGGATGTGAACCTAGCCACTAAGATAAAGATTAACAGTTGGAACTGTCATTTATATCTGCTGGGAGAGAGAAAATCAGTTTTCTCTAATGGAATGACACTGAGTATACGAGCCAAATCAGGCCAGATCTCATGTTCAGGAATAGCTGACCAGCAAATAGACTCCACAGGGAGTGTGTGTGTGTGTGCATGTGTGTGCGTGTATGTGTGTGTATACACGCGCGGGTGCACACACAGGACACGAAAGCATGCACAGATGCACATACATACGAACAGGCTAAATACTCATGAATATAAAATAAAACAAATCACTTTTATGTTTTAAGGTAAATCATTCCACACTGCACATTTTAGAGCATCTGACATATACGTGAACAGGTCCAAGTTCATAAAAAGAGAAAAAAAGAATTTTCCACACAAGGTTTTGGAATAAAGGAAAAGCTTGGAATAAGCTAGCCAAGCTTACTAGTGAATGTAATATGGTACAGTAAACAGTTGATACCGTCTTTTCATGGGTTTAAACAACTGAAGGCAGTTTTCTATGTTTCAAGTGTAAACTTAAGAAATTTCACTGGTAGGAGACCTTGAGATTTTAAACATTTATATCATACCACAGTGAAAATGGGTATATGAAGGAAAATATATTTAAAAGTCATACAATAAAAGATACAATTCTGTCTTTTAACTGTAATTGACATTTACATAAGCATATTAAAATTAAAATGAATGTTAAAGCTATTTTATATAGCATACACATAATACAGATATATATTTGGATACTGATGCATACCCAATTTTTATTTCTAGAAACAGGGTCTCACCATGGACTCCAGCTGGCCCAGAACGCACTAAGTAAACCAGGCTAGCCCTGAACACACAGAAAGCTGCCTGGGAGGAAAGGTGAGTGCCACCACATCCAACCTCACACTGCCCATAATAGTTTTCCTAAAAATAAGTACAGTTGTACATGACAATAATGAACGCCATCTTATTTGGAGTATAAAGAAATGCATTTAACTTTTAGTTCAATGATTAGATAAAAGTTGCTTACCTCTTGAATCCATGTAAATAGAAGATACTGGAATCATATCAGGGAAAAAACGAAGCTCATAGGACATGATGTCTTTGAAAACCACACCTACAAAGTTGCTGGTCTTAGAAAGACTGGATGCTAGCATTTCATTCTCATTTGCATATTCTTCAGTAATTATAACTATAAAATATTAGAACAATGTAATAAATGTACAAATTGCCAACAGCTTACTGTAACAATAGTAGATCCATTTTATTACTGTATTTCATAAATGGAATATATTATCAGTACTTTTTCATCTTACTAATTTCTTAGAAAATGAAAATAACTGCAAAGAAAATAATGGCATAAAATGATAAACAATATTATTTTATAGGCCGTTAAGTTGTGACCTGGTCACATAAATTATGTTATTATATAATTTACATCTATGATACAGTATATATAAGCATCAAAGCATGCTATTTGAAAGTTTCAATGCATTGTAATACATTCTATATTCTAATGCAGAAGAGTTTTGATATCATATCCACCTGTAAATCTTTTTTGGTTTTGGTGCTGAAATAAGCCTTGGTCCTTGAACATGTTATCTACATTTCCTAAAGTCTGTAAAATTTATGACAGAAATAAAATTGTAAAAATAATGGTGCAACTCAATTACTTCTTTCAAAGTAAAATAACTCCTAATAATTGGAGTCTTATTTCTAAATACTTGTTTCTATGAAGAAAGTTCTTCCAGGCATGTCCAGCTTTTTGACACTGTGATACAATGATCACATACTAGGTTCATGCTCAAGAATCACGCAATCAAGTTACAAAAAAAAAATCCAATGTTTTAAGTAATTTTGTGTTGAGCTGTATTCATAGCTATCCTTCACCTCAACTACATGCAGCCTGTGTACCCATAGCTGAACATCCCTAAATGTACGTTAGCAATTATGTCAAAACTCTGTGAAGTCTTCTCTGAATAAAAACCATCATTTATACCTAATAGTGCTTATTTCTCTTCAGAAGCTAAATGGAGAAAATTCTGTAACTACTCTATCACAACAGACAGATGATTTTTAAAATATATACTGTACTGCAGTTTTGTTTTCATTACATGACTTCACTACAGAAGCTCCAGAATTTGTGGTCAAGGGGATTGGTGCTTCGTTATTCATTAGCTGTGCAAGTACATATTAGCGACTTAACTCTCCACATGCTAATGTTCTCATTCAGGACACCTAGCTGATCACACTGGATTGCAGTAACTCCAGCTCCAAGGAATTAAAGGGCTATTCTGACCTCCATGGGCACCTGCACACACATATACATACACTCACACAAATGCATATAACATATGCATTTTAAAAAAACAAGTAATTCAAAAAGGCTACAATACCATCAGGAAGATGATCAGTAGATACTCTCTGCATAATGCTGCTTGTAATATTAGTCACTGGAGTATATCCAAGAATAAGGTTAGAAAGGATAGATTTGTCCATAGGGTTAAGTTCCATATCAGATACTTCTTCATATTTCTTATTTGGATGCATCATGCTAATTAATATTAGCCAAAATAAAAAAAATAGAGGAAAAAGAATTTCCTACAAAAAACAAAAACAAAAGTGATTACAGAGTACATGGATAGTGGCAACAACAACAAAAAAGATTTCTATGCAAATATATATAGGGGAAAAATAAATACTGTTGCCCTCTCATATGTAGAGAAAGTAAAGCAGTCTACCCTAAAAGAATTATTGCATGGAGCACCGTAACAAATCCAAACACAGTCAATCATTCAATCATTTTCAGTAAGCATTCAGTTTTACTGAAATGTCTTAGTACTCAACTTATATAGTCAAGTTACATAAATAAATAATGTTTAACTGTCTTAAGAGTACTGATTTAAAACCCACTATATTTGCTGGGTGGTAGTGGTACATGCCTTTAATCTCAAAACTGAAGAGGCAGAGGCCAGCCTCGTCTGCAAAGTGAGTTCCAGGACCCCAAGCCAGGGCTGTTACAAGGAGAAACTCATCTCAGGGGGAAAAAAAAAGGAGACCCACTGTATTTATTCATAAAATCTTAAAGCAACTTGTAAAACAAATCCGTACAAGGAAATACCTTTGGAAAAAAAGAAAAATAAGTAAATAAGTAAATGAAAAACTCTTTGGTTCCTAATTAAAAATAATACTACACTAATACTAAAATTGTATTACAAAAATTACACTTAATTAGTTTTATGGACTGCTTTACTAGGAATGAGCTATTATTTTATCTTGTTCCTTAATTGTTTTGCTAGTTTCAGAAGACACCCCATACTTGAAATTACTGCCAGTTGGTTAGCTAGACTTCCTACTTTCTTTTACCAAAAGCACTCCATTTTAGAATATTACTCTTGTGACATAATTTTAGCATTCGTTGCAACTTAATTCAGAGGCCATAAAGTGGGGAAGTGGGGGAGAATAAAATTATGTAATATTGTTCCAAAAAGTTATCTGTGGAATAGTATATCATCAATGGGGAGAAAATGCATGCCTACACTTCAAAATTACATGCTGATATTGGAAGTTAACTGAATTGAATCACTGATACATTTAGGAGCAGTTCATTTCTCTTTTTATCCTCACTATCAGAAACAATACAATATGCTTTTATTTTATAAACAAATTGAAGGAAATAAAATTATAGTAAAAATGTATTCAGCAAAATTATCTCAAAAAACAGAATGCATCAAAGCAAAACAAATCACAAGAAGACATACTAATGAACAGTTTTAACTTACCTGAACACTACTTTTTTTAGTCCTACATTTAATTAGGTAATTTTTCAGCAGAAGCGTTCTGGTCTGTCTCCAAACTCCCACATCCCTAATTGCAGTAGCCATGTTGTCTGGGTCAGGTTATTAAAAAGAAACACAAACAAACATTGAACTACACAGTAAAGCATGTGTGATAGTTAATGGCAATGACATAGATGTTTTTCATTCCCAAGTAAAATGAAGTTAAGCATGCTGCCATCTCTCTCCCCTACTTGTACAGAGTGCATGAAGGAGCAATCTTACAACTCCACAACGTAGGTAACAACACAGGAGACAGGCAACATTAATATTTGAAACAGCCCCAAACCAGCAGTGAGCCGACCCCCTTTTCTCCTCTGGGATCCCTCAAACTGAACACATGAGAAGTGGGGACCAAGGAAAGAAGGCCCTAAGGAGTCAACTTATGCCAGGCAGATCACTGTGAGTTCGAGGCCAGCCTAGTCTACAAAGCAAGTCCAGGACAGTCAAGGCTACACAGAGAAACCCTGTCTTGAAAAACAAAACAAACAAACAAAAAAAGTCAACTTACAATTCTGACCTGAGGAAAAGTTAGTCTTAACACTCAACGAGATGTGGAAGTGTCAAGTTTGCTGTTACTCCTTCTAGTTCTTTTCAGGATCCCCATCCTGGAAAGATCCCCTTGGTGGCAGCAGCACACTACAGTAATGAAAGCCTAATGGAGCCAGACTCTGAAGAAGAGAAACTTCCTCTCCATTTGGTGGAGCTACGGTGCAAGCAAGCCGGGCCAACTCTTAGTCTTTTCTTCCCCACTGCTGTGTGCAGGTTACTCTCCTACCACTGGGCCTCGGATAGCAGTTATCACTGAGGACTTTAAGTGCCCCAGTGAAATGTCTCACTAGAGGCCCAAAAACAGCAGAGGGAAAGAGAAAATAGGGAGGTGAAATAAAGAAGAGCTCCAGAATACACATGTAAAAAGAAAGTTTTTTATTGCCTTTTAGATTAATTCCCAAACTAGGAACATATGGATCTTATCCTAGGAATGTTAAAGACTAGAAGAACCAAACTACCAGACAAGACACCACCGAGACCCAGACTGGACACCAGGCAGCACACACACATGAAGGATCCAACGTGCAAGCCTTTTGAAAACTCACGTGAAGATGCAAATAGTTCATAGAAGGTGGGAAGAAAATTCTAGCCCAAATCTAAACACCTCCACGAGCCTACTAAAAGAAATTATCAACATCCTCTACAAAATGAAGAAAAAGTCTGATGTCTCAAACAACTCCAGATTACCCGACAAACAGCCAATATATCCCACTGTCAAAATGACAGTGCTGCATGAATTTTACCAGGAACCATAAAAGTGCAGCATCTGCCTTCAAACTGTGACAGTGCTGACAGACCAAAAGTTCAAACAAGTCCAGCTTAGTAAGAGGGGAAAAAAAGTGTGTTAAAGGTTATTTGACTCTCAGTGGGCCAGAGTCACCGTCTCCACCTAAAAGTTCTTATTTTACACAGTCATTATTATGTAGCAAAATTAATAGATAGATAAATAAATAAAAACCTGGACTAAGAATCAACACTAAAGAGGCAAAGTAGGAGCAGGAATTAAAGCCTAGGTGACATTAGACGAAGATAAAAGCCGACTCTGAGAAAGGTACAGGTCTGCGGGTACCCTGTCCCTGCTCTTACTGTAGACTTGTCTCAGAACCCTCTCCGGGTGCCGGCAAGGAAAGCTCTATTTAGCTTCAGTCTGGCACACAGAACAGCAAATGGTGTTTGCTGAAAGATAGGAATTAGTCTGGCTAACATTTGAAGGACTAAAGTTCCTACACACAAATTTCGGAATTACATGATAGGAACTTCAAAATAGCTAGTAATCTTCCGGGAGACACAGAGAAATCAATCTGAAAGTAGAGAAGGAGCCCCTCCCTGATGGCTCGCCCTCACCTGCAGACCCTGCATGCCACACTGACAATTAGCCAAATGAGGGGCTCAACAGTGTTAACAGAGTGGTGAGTGTGTTCCAAAAGCAACCAACCGCCTTCTAATGGATTATGACATCCATGCCACGGAGGGAATTCACACCTGATACTGCAAAGCCACCAAAAGCCCTAGGGAGACCTTCCACCCCAGCGGGAAAGCTACTGCAGTTGTTTTGCTAAATGGGCATGATGCGTGTCTCAAACTGCCGTGCAAATAACTATGTTTATGCCTATAAAATAGTGTGACTATCAGCTTAGGGGGCCACACCCCTCCCTGAGGAGCCATAAACAATTAATGGGGGGGGGCATTAATATTCTTCACTGGTGTGGCCATTGTTAAGCTTTCTTTACTAAAGTAAATGAGCCCCCATCCACCCACCCACCCATCCTTATGCAAGCAATACTAATTAAATGCACTGTGCCACAAAAAAATAAGTTCTTTGTTTATGGTTTGTTTGTTTTTTTTAACCACAAAAAGTAAGAGGGGGGGGGGTCTTGCTAGGAAAAAGTTTGATGGAAGGGCAAGGAACTAAGAGAAGATCATGGGCAGAATATGACTAAAGTGTATCATATATATTTTTGAAATTGTGAAAGATAAAAACAAAAACAAAAAAAACCACAAAGTTTTGTTAAACCTTCCAAAACAACTATTGCTGCCTTGTTTTATATAAAGCCATCTAATGGAGGCCAATGATGTGAGTTCTCTCCAAAACAAGGACAACCTGTTCCATGTTCTAACTGTCTCCACTTCAAATAAAAAAGCAAACACCTTTTTAGAAGCAGTTTGTCTTCTCCAGAGTAAACATTTACTATTGAAAGTTAACTTAAAGGTTTTATGTGTGGAGGAAATTGATTAGGCTAGGACTTTTTAATTAGCAATAAAATTACAACCTTTACTTTGCTTTTTCACTTTGTCACTGACGTAATTACACAGGAAAAGACATATTGTAAAAATATAAAAAGAAATTAGAAACAGCACAATAAAAGCAATCAAGAGTACAGTGATAATCATCTCTAGCCAAAATAAGAAAAAGAAAAGAAACACACTCAATCAAAGGTAATTGGCTACAAAACAGACAGACACGTCAACCCACTCAGCATGATCATTTCCAAAGAGTTTACCAAAACACAGCCTACTAAATTATTAACTCAAACTGAATGTTCAACATTCCATTTTTTTTAGATACCAAATCTTCCACAGAATAACTAGGTTCATAGTTTTACCTCTTTGAACTGTCACCTGGATTCAAATTTGAGGGTTTTTTTGTCTAAAGTTCACAAACCTAACTATCTATTTCACACCTACTGAGAACGTTTTAAAACAAAATTAAATCCAGGCGGGTATGTGGAGCATGTCTTTAATGTCAGCAGAGGGTGGGCATTAAATAACAACAACAACAACAATAATAATAAGTTGTTATTATAAACAAAAATCCTAAATACTCTCAACAAAAACAACACCATTTCTATTTCTTCCCCTACATCTACCTCTGGAGTTACATTCATTACATTTTTATCTAGAAGTATGGAATTTTTAATAAGGAGATTCAGAGACTGAAAAGCCATAAGAACTGAATTTACCTTAAAGACAACATTTATGAAAATATAACTTTTCTGCTATTAAGCTTTTTCCTAATGGGAAATTCTTATTATTCTAAACTTGATTTTTCTTCTCTGATCAAACCAAGTAGCATGAACCCTGCCTCTGTCTTCTCACAGCTATGAGATGCTAGGAAAGTTACTGCCTGTCTCTTTTTGTCATTTGTAAAGCAGTCAGAGTGACTAATTGGGGTTCTTAGAAATGACTAAATGAACTGATACAAGTAAAACTGAAATCCAGGTATAAGGGAAGTAATTAATTATAACTGTCGATCAATACTATATATAAAAGTAGTAGAACCAATAGTCATAAAGCAATAATAAATAATATCATATTCATGGAGGAACAATAGGGTAATTACAAAAAAGTAATGGAAATGAAATTAGCAAAAATGGAAGCTCTATAATAGTGTCACTAGCCTTGAAAGACGAACTGGTAAATTAAAAGTTAGACTGGGGCATGAGACTCCAGCAAAACCGATGATGATAAAGAATGAAGAGAAGAAAACAATAAACTGTTACAAATGAATCAGCATGATGGCTGGTCACAGTTAGATAGTTATTTATTGACAAGCAGGTCTAATTATATGGAAAATATTACATTTCAATATTTTTAAGCTTCTATCCACTGAAGTTAGTAAAACTTTTGACACTACTGACAAAGACACTAAAAAACTGTGAAAAGAAAATCTGAAAAGTTTACTAAAGTAACATTTCTTTTCTAACATATAAGTAATCTAGTTAAAACTAAGGCATTGCAGGGCTGGAGAGATGGCTCAGTGGTTAAGAGCACTGGCTGTTCTTCCAGAAGACCTGGGTTCAATTCCTAGCAGCCACGTGGCAGCTCACAACTACCTGTGACTCCAGTTCCAGGGAATCTAACACCCTCACACCTCTGTACATAAAATAAAATTTAAAATATTATTTTTAAAAATAAAGCTTTGCATTAGCCCAAAACCAGAAAAAAAATTAGAAATTGTTATTTACTGTGTGTATGTTTGTGAGCTTGTGTGTTAGGAGATGGTTCTCTCCTTCCCCATATGGGTTTAGGGGACTGAACTTAAGATTTGAGGGCTTGGCAGCAAGTGTATTTAGCCACTAAGCCATCTCTTTGGACCTAGAATGTTTATAAACTGAGAAATTTGGAAGCTATAAAGTATTTTTTAGTGTAAGAGAATTCTATCATCTTACTAACTGGCTTTGTTTAAAATGTGCTTTCCTTACAAGACTCTTCATTAAAAAAAAAAAAAACCTCTAACTTATCTAATATTACCATTACTTCTGTCAAGCACTGTTAGCTAATCATGCACCAAATATTTTTGGAATAAACAATATCATCTTATTTTGTAAGAAGTAAAATGGCCTTGAAATTCAAGTTTATTATGTAGAGGCCATTTTTTAAAATCCATTTTACTTATATGCAGTATGAGGTAGGATTATATTATATAAAGAAACTGAGCAATCTTTGCATTTCGAGCTATTTACTGATGAGATGTGGTCGATGACCTTCTTAGCATATTTGAAAGATTCTTGGAAAGGCTTTCAGCCGAGAATACATTCCGTACTTCCAAAAGATGACTGAGGTCATTTCTGGCCAACTCAAGCAAGGCTAATCACCACTGCTTTATTCTCCGTTTGTCCTAAGGACATACAACTGTACCTAGTTAACACACTGTGTTACCATTCTCAGGTCTTCATCTTGAGCTTAACCCATGAATGAGACCCTTAATGAAAACATAAAATGTCTCATTTCCATTTGCTTTTCTGACACCACCAATAGTAATTCAAAAGTGACCTTAATACAAATTCCTTTATCAAACCTTTTCCTGAGTGAGGGGCCTTAAAGAGTAAGGGTCTTAAAACTCAGAGGGAAGACACAGTGGCGCCCAATACAACCTACACCTTGTTTTGCACAATCCAAGAGCTAGCAGTGTTGGGGTGAAGGTGCAGGTGTGAGACCAGGTTTCACTGTATAGCCCAGATAGCCATTAACTCCCAGAGATGCTCCCACTTAGCATATATCCATATATGTTAAGTGTTGGAGGAAAAATATCAAGTAGTAATAACTGTGGCAGGTGAAAATATGCATTTCAGATCTCTGGGTCTACATATGTTGATGCTGTACTGGAATGCACCCATGCTGATCATGTGTGTGCTGTCTTCGACTGCGTTGTGCTATGAGGGCAGATTTAAGCTGAGACAGAGTTTACTCAGACTGCGAAGCCTAAGATTTACTCCCATACTCTTTACCCAAAAGACCTACTAATTCCTTTTATCAGCTACAGGAGAAGTTAAGTGAAAAAGTGGATCACTTTTCTAACATTTTCTAACCAATTTCTGCACAAAACAGAGGGGGGAAAGTGTATTACAATCACTAACTTAATGTAAATCAAATTAAATGTAATGTTACAATTCCAGTCGAGGGAAAGAGTTAGAAAAGGGTTGAACAGAATTTCTAAGCAGAGAGAAAACTATGGAAAAACTAAATTCCCAAAAGAATTGATCTGTGTAAAATAAAGGGCAGAGATATACCTACAACATAGTGGAGGCATAAGGCAAAGTGAAATGGGGCAGAGTATGGGTGTGTGCCCTAGGCAGCAATGGAAAAATGGCGCATGCCTTTAATCCCCGCACTTGGAAGGCAGAGGCAAGCGGATCTCTGCGAGTTCAAGGCCAGCCTGGTCTACAAAGTGAATCCAGGGCAGCCAAGCCTACCCAGAGAGAAACCCTGTCTCGAAAAACCAAAACCAAAACAGAACAGAAACTGAAAACAGATTGTGAAATACCTTTTATGCAGAACGAAACACTAATTTGGGGCACACCCAGGTGGCACCTGTAATCCTCCTCGGCACCTTTACACCACCCAAGGCCGAATGCTTCACTGTCTGCCAATCACACGTTACTAGTCCATTCCCTTTCCCGGTCCTCACACCTCCTAAATGTCTGACCATATCACCACTTCCAAACTGTAGTATGGACTCCAACTTTAGTGAGAAAACACAAACAACCCAAAGAAGTTCCTCCACTGTGCCTGCAATAATGTACATTTTGAACAATGTGCCATTGCAGTCTAAACTACAGGCTCCATTTTCCCTAGAACTCTAAACCACAACAACTTAAGTGCAATCTAGCTTTAAATTAAGATTTACTTTTTTTTTCTAAATGAGCTGTTAACCTATCCAGCAATGTACTGGGGGGGGGGGAACCCTGTGCAACTACATTATTGGCTTCTCAATGAATATAGTAAGCCTTTAAATTTAATAGAAGATCAATCATAAATTCTCTCTTCACTGATCTTTTAAAATGTACTGAAAGTGGTGATGTAATAAAACAAAACACCAATGCCAATAAAGTTTAGCCTAAATTTTATGACAGTACATCTTGCTGGAGAAAATGATGCAATGGTACCCATTATGGCAAATTAGCTAATGGCTTTTCTTATATAATAATATTTATAAAAGTATAAAGTTTACATTGTATAAAAGTTTAAAGTTTGAACTTTAAACTATTTCCAATCTAATTCACACACTAGTAAAGATTACAATTTATATTATGAAATGCTCTTATATAATTACTCTTTCAATGAAACTCAATGGTAGACATTACATACTATATTCATCTATGTACTTTAGGAACAAAATTATTATCTGCAATGTAAAAGACAATAAACATGTAATGTATTAATGAACTTACACCAAAGTTAAGATTTCTCTATGCTTAAAATCACTTTACGTTTTGCATTATCAAGAACACATCCAATTAAACGACCCACATTCAAAGATCAATGTCTCTTCAGTCTAACTTCAGGGTAAACACAAAGAGTGTCCTAATAATGTTCGTATCTATTGAGTCTTCTCTGTGGATACATAATAAAAGTGTTCTCTGGACAAAGATAAAATATAGTGGGGAAAGCACCAGAACTGAGGAGTCTGGCATCCCTGAGGGAGAATCTCAACACTTTATTTCTTTCCCCAGCTGGGACCTTAATAACGGTATTTAACCTTTTTAAAACCCATTTTCCACATCCGCTCAAGTAGAGTACAATCTCCAAGCCCAGAGGTGCTGTTAAGTTGAAGTAATATTGACCGTGGCTCCGAGCCAGGATCTAACCTCATCTTGAGCTCTAGAGTGTCCTTAATTTTTGCCCTCTGATTTAATTCTTATAAAACGTAACGGCAAGCCTCAGAGAGCCTGGGCTAAACCCTCAACTCTGATCGCCCCAAGAAGAGGCCAGGTGCCCGTCATCTACCTCGCTTTCTCCTCCTCCCTGAAACATTTCCGCGCTGGGGAAATCTTCGTTATGTTTGGGAAAATTCAGATTATTTACAGCCCCAAAACAATGTCACGAGCTCTGCGGGTTTTCCTCTCAATCCAAGTCCTCTGGTCACACATCAGCGGCCGGCCAATCTGCCCCCAAAGCATAGCGATGCTCTGGAGCCCTCTGGAGGGGTATTATCATATTATTTTTTTTCAGGGTTTTTTTTTTCCTTCTGCCTCCCTCGAAGCTATGAGAATGGAAACGTCCCCCCGTCAGCGCCCGCCACCCGCCAGCATCCTTGAAGAGCCAGCATCCTTGAAGAGCCAGCGTCCTCTGGCTCCTGGAGGCCTGCCTGCCACACCTTCTCCTCGGCCCCCAGCTGCTTGACAGTCCCCGCGGTTCCCGCCGCCGCATCACCTCTCTCAGCAGATGCGAATGGCTCCGGCCACAGGCCTCGAGCGACGCAGGCCTCGTTGTCCCCCCTCACCCGGGCGTCTCAGGCGTCTCAGAGGCAGCGACGAGAACCTCTCTGATGAAGCTCAGAAACTCCGTGCCAAGACACGGCCTGCGAAACCCAGCGCGCGTGCGCGTGCGCGCCCGCAGCCTAAGCCACGCCCCCTGCGCACATCACCGATGCCACGCCCCTTGTCCTCCCAGGAATACACCTGAGGGCGGGGCTTGCAGAACTCAAAGTGGGAGCTCGCTTTGGGGCGGGGCTACTTGTGGGCGGGGCTCCGAAGGGTAAGCAAACCTTGAGGGTCCTGCTGACTGAATTTCAAGTGCTCAGAGCCAAGCTAGGAGCATGCGGACTTTCTACTGAGGCTCTACAGGTTTGTGGCGAGTCCTGCCGCCTCCTGAAGAACGACCTTGGTCCTCCACCCTCTCATCTGCCTCTGTTTCCTTTCATTTAAAGAGCTTATGGAAGTCTCTCTGCCACTTCCCCTTCCTGCTGCTTAGTCCTCAATTGTCTCCCCTTCTCCAGCCTCAGACCGAGACCCTGGACATGTTGGTATTGAGGATGCTTTTTGCTTCCTTCAAATATCCTCCTAAAAATCTGCAGGTGTGACAAAGCTTGGATTATTCCAAAGTCTTGAGATAGGACTCCTGGTGGAGATTATATACCACACTTAATTTTTTGCTTAAAATGCACCTGGTGTTTGAAGTTTCGTTACCCAAAGTGATGTAAGCGGTGGTCAGAGGTATTGCAAAGTAAAGAAAAGGTCACAATAGCAAAATTCCACGTCCCTGAAGAAAACTGATCCACCAACTGCCAGTTCATTACACACACACACACACACACACACACACACACACACACACACACACACACATTCATGCTTAGATTGGTCTTGAATTGGCCTTATGCATGCAGTCCCAGTTGATATCTGTTGCCCAGTTACTTTGGAGCTTCTTTTTTTTTTTTTTTTTTTTTTTTTGGTTTTTTGAGACAGGGTCTCTCTGGGTTAGCCATGGCTGTCCTAGACTCACTTTGTAGACCAGGCTGGCCTCGAGCTCACAGCGATCCGCCTGCCTCTGCCTCCCGAGTGCTGGGGTTAAAGGCATGCGCCACCACGCCCGGCTACTTTGGAGCTTCTTAAGCTCTATGAATGTGAACATGATTCATACATGTTTTTTTTCTTCCTCTTGTGTATATCTGTGTACTTCTCACGTTTAAACCAAATCTGTAGAAGTAGTTTCGCTATGTAAACACACATATGGGTGTTTCACCTGCATGTGTGTGTTCTCCCTCTCATGCAGTATACATGCACTTAAATTCTCACATCCTCAAATCATCATCACCTTTCCTCTCAATATCACACTCTGCACCGTATCATCTACTTCACTTTCTTCCTTTCTTTTTTCTTTTTTCTTTTTTTTTTTTTTCTTTTCAAGACAAGGTTTCTCTGTGTAGCCCTGGCTGTCCCGGATTTGCTTTGCAGACTAGGGTGGCCCTCGGACTCACACAGATATGCCTGCCTCTCTGAGCACTGGAATTATATGCCAATATTTTTTTTTGTCCCTACTCACCCAACAAAATCTTATGCATAGAAACAGAAAATGTTAAAATTGTATTACAGGGCCAGACTTGTAGTTCAATGACAGATTGCTTGCCTAGCATGGACAAGGTCTTCGCTTTAATCTCCAGTAACACACACACACACACACACACACACACACACACACACACACACACACACACCACTTATAAGATGGATAGCAAATTTATAGGCTTGTGAGAATAACACAGAAAATGAACACTATGTTTTAAATAAGAAGACTGTTACAAATTATATGGGTTATGACATATATTACTACCTCTGAGCAAGTTGCTTATTTCTGTCTTGTAAACACGTTCGCCGCAGGATCTCTACCTAAATTTCCACAACTGCCAGGTTTGTGGCTAGCAAGAAAGATGTTCCTTTCTGCATTTCTGTATCTAGGAAATAGAAACAAGCAAGATGCACGTCTTGGTTGTCATGGTAGCAACTGAAAGCCTCACATCTCATTAATAGACCTTATAGACAAATGAACCACATGGGAATTCATAGATCATAGGAGTTTCTGGCTGATATTTAAGATGCTACCAAGCTGTAGGAAATCAACAGTGGGCCACAATTCCTGACAATATTTAATGTGGAGTAAAAAGAATAAACCCTGCTACCTAGAACGCTAACCTAGAGCCTGATGAACAATAACTATGTATATTACATTTTTTTTGTTTTTGGCTTGCTAGACACCAAAGACTTATTTAAATGAATGGTCTATGTCATTTTGCTGAAGCTAAGATTACTAAATCATATGAGGTGGTTTGGATGAAAATGGTCCTCATAGGATCATATATTTGAATGTTTGGGTCCCAATGAGAGGCACTGTTTGGGAAGGATTAGAAGGTCAGAGGCTTCTGGGAGGAGATGTGTCACTGAGGGTAGCACTCCCTCTCTCCCTCTCTCTCTCTCTCTCTCTCTCTCTCTCTCCCTGCAACTGGAAGATCAGATGTGAGCTGTCAGCTACTGTTCCAGTGCCATGCCGGCCTGCCTGTTCCCCTGCTTCTACTATGATGATCACGGACTGACCCTCTGAAACTGTAAGCAAACCCCCAATGAAATGTTGTCTTTAATAAATTGCCTCGTTCAAGATGTTTCCTCACAGCAAGAGAGCAGTAACTTAGTCAAGAGTATTGCAACTTTTTGTCTAATGTTGTACAGTATAGTATTTTACAAGACTATCAGTATGTTGGAAAAAAAATATATGCCATTTAAAAATCTTACTAATCATTGTTGTTATTTGCCAATTCTGGAGGTTAAAAGAGGCGCCAAGAGAACTAGTGCGACTTCAAAACGAAGTACAAGTGGAAAGAATTTCAAACAGATAACCTTGGTTTAGCATAATTCATGACAAAAAAAAAAAAATTCAGACCAGGTTATCAAAGTAGAAAAAGAATCACCCAGGCATGGTGGCGCATGCCTTTAATCTCAGCACTCGGGAGGCAGAGGCAGATGGATCGCTGTGAGTTCGAGACCAGCCTGGTCTACAGAGCGAGTCCAGGACAGCCAAGGCTACACAGAGAGACCCTGTCTGGGGGGGGGGGGCGGAATCAAGCACCTGTAACACTAAAATTCCTGGCTATCCTACCAACTGTACCTGAAGGGTTGTTGAATGGCGCAAGAAGAGGCGGCCTAACAATAAGTGTTGATGGTAATCGCAGTTTGGTTTTTTCTTGCTACTAATACTATTAGTGTTGTCACAAATGTTCCTGTTTCACCAGGCAGGGGTGGGGGGGAATGAGTTATTTCATCCTTTTACTCCTCTAAACAGGGAGGGAAAAAGAAAGAAAGAAAGTTGTCAAAGACACTGATGTTTGAAGACCATCAAGTCAAATCAATGTTTAAAACTTGGTCACCCAACAAGTGTTTGCCAAGTGTCTGGATTTTGGTTGTTTTGTGAGTTTGTTTTGATTGTGGGTGTGGGTTTTATTTGCTTGTTTTGAAACAAGGTCTTGGTATCCCTCAGGCTGGCCTCAACCTCCCTATGTAACCAAGTCTGGACTTCAATTCCTGATCCCTGGGCATCTACACTCAAGTGCTAAGATAGTGTTGAAGGTTTGTGCTACCATGGTAGGGAGTGTCTGGTGTTTGAAAAGCAACCCAGAAGCTCAAGCAGGAGGTTCATAAATTCAAAGTCAACTGAGTTTATATATAGACCCTGTCCCTAAAATAATAAATAAATCCAGCTTTCTCCAGTTGACGCAACAGGAACTTATGCAGTCCAAAATCTAAGAAAGCTGAGGAGGGAGTTCTCTTGAGCCTGAAAGGTAGAAGTCAGTATGACAACTGGTGAAAACTCATCTCAGAAGCCAACAAAATCGCCTGGTGTGGTGGCCCACGCCTTTAATCCCAGCACTCAGGAGGCAGAGGCAGGCAGATGGCTATGAGTTCGAGGCCAGCCTGGTCTACTACGTGAATCCAGGACAGCCAGGACTACACAGAGAAACCCTGTCTCAAAAAACCAAAAGAAAGAAAGAAAGAAAGAAAGAAAGAAAGAAAGAAAGAAAGAAAGAAACCAAGAAAATCAATAACAAAAAAACCAGCAAACAACGAAAGATAATTTTTGTTTCATAATTAAATTATATAAAGTGTCAAGAACTGAGCTATCTGGTAATTTCAAGAAGAAAAGAAGGGAGAACTGGTTTAATGGGAACATACTAGAAAGTAGAGAAGATTCAGCAGCCCTGGGCATTTATAGACACAGAATTAGCAGTTTACCCAAAAGAATAAGCTTGGGGGTCGAGACAGGCACGCCTCCACTTGAATTCTCTTTCCTACTTGGGAAAAGGAGATGGACTTGAAATTGGTACAGTTGAAACGTGGAAAGGTAACTGAAACTTGAGATAGGCGAGGAGGGAGTAAGGAGACACCTATCTGTTTCAAATAAGTTCGCGTTTCCAGGCACAAATTACATCCCGCAGCTGTTTACCGGTAACCGAAGACCCACGGCTGGTAAGGCCTGAGAGACTATAAAATGTGAAAGCCAACAGGTCACACACACACAAAAAAAGGGTAGACACTGAAAAGTTCCGGCCAGAGAACTGTAACTTCAGAATAGATCACTAACTGAGCTGTACTTGTTCACTTGACCCCCGAGTGACTGTGAAATTTTATAATGGTGACATAGATTAACTTCAGCAAAATAGTTATCTTTCAAGATACTTTTATGGTTTAGTGTGGGAACTTGATGCACCATGGTTCCCTGTGGAGATGGAGGGTGGAACCTGTGGCTCTAGACGCTGAAACAGACCCTCCTGTAGAGCTTCCAGACAGGGATGGAGTCTATAGTCAACATCTGATTTTATCCCAGAAAGCCCAGTGTGTTAGACTTCAAAATTCAGAGATGTAAAACCATAGGGTGATAATTCTCTTTTTAAGCATGTGTTTGTGTGTGTGTTCATGTGTATGAGTGTGTGTATATGTATGTGTGTGTATGTATGTGTATATGTATGTGTGTGTATGTGTGTGTATATGTATGTGTGTGTATGTGTGTGTATATGTATGTGTGTGTATGTGTGTGTATATGTGTATATGTATGTGTGAGTGTGTGTGTGTGTGTGTGTGTGTGTGTGTGTGTACCCACAGAGGCCAAGAGCATGTGTTAGATCCCCTGGACCTAGAGGTATATAGAGTTGTAATCTGACCAGCTAGAGTGCTGGGAACCAAACTCAGATCCCCTTAAAACGATTAAGCTTTTTTTTTTTTTTTTGCCCTCAGCCACCTCTCTAGTATAGCTTCTTGTCATTTTCTGCATTGTAGCCCTGTGGTCTTTTCTAATCAAATGCCATACCTTTGCTTTCCTTCCATTAGCTAAGAAACATGGTGTCACAGA
Source organism: Acomys minous (assembly GCF_964271855.1). Lineage (NCBI taxonomy): Eukaryota > Metazoa > Chordata > Mammalia > Rodentia > Muridae > Acomys > Acomys minous. Next base: position 102,255,763 of record NC_140493.1, read on the forward strand.
AAGGACAATGAGCCTACTGCTCAAACACGGTGGCTTCAGAAACACTGAGACATGCCCTCATTGTCACCTACCACTTAGGCTTACCTTCCCCATATTGGTGTTTGCTTGTAGTTAGCATTTGCTGCTACTTCATGAGTCCTTTTTTTATTCCACCCTTTTACCCTTTTTCATGTATACTTTCAACCCCCAAGGACTAGATAGGAAAGAAAAAAAGAAAAGAAAAGGATAGAGGAGAAAGGGGTGAAATTATCATTAGACAACTTCCTGCCAATTAGGGGCATGAAGTTCCTTAGGTGCAAGTTTGATTGTCACCGTCAGGGTATCTTCTTCTCGTCCCTTTGTGTACAACTGCTTGACAAACCATGACAGACAACATCCAACCACCAACCAGCCAGGAACCACTCATCAGAGCTCTAGCCTTTACATATCCTCTGAAAAGTTCCCAGAATTCCAAAAGTCACACACTTGGCCTGGTCTACAAAGTGAGTCCAGGACAGCCTAGGCTACACATAGAAACCCTGTCTCAAAAACAAAAACAACAACAACAACAACAACAAAAAAAAACCAATCAAAAGTCACACACTCATGGAAACTATCTGCAGCTGTCCAAACCACGCCCCTGCTAGAGCATGAGGCAAATCATAGTCACCTGCTGTGAAGCATTCCCATATCTCCACACGGGATTAAAATGAAAACATATTCCCATAATATTTCTGTGCATTTTTAAAATTTTTTAAATTTATTTTAAATTCGTGTGCCTTGGTGTTTTTGCTTTCATGTGTGTCTGTATGAGGGTACAGGATCGCCTAGAACGGAGTTACAAACAGCTGTGTTCTGCCATGTGCATGCTGGGAACTGGACCCAGGTTCTCTGAAAGAGAGGCCAGTGTTCTTAACTGCTGAGTCTTCCCCCTATCCCCTCTGCAGTTTTTGTTTTTTGTGTTTTTTTTCAAGAAGCAAAAAATTTCTCAGTACAGTTGGTGGGTGTAGTAGTAGCAGTAGCACCAGTAGTAAAATAGCTGCCATATCTGACTGTCGGCTTCAGAGAGCTCGAGAAATGAGCTGTGTAGAACCATGAAATACAGTTATTCAGCACATCATCTGTGTTGCACACTGTTCTGTATGTTTTCTATGTAGCAGTTTATTTCATCTCTGATGACAAAAATGAGCTGTGTGTTTTTTTTAAGTCAAGAGGAGCTAAGTAACTGAAAACTAAGAAGCACTCAAGATTACAAACAAATGGACAGCAGATAGAAAATCAATACACAGTGAACAAAAACATTTTCTGCTAATAATTTCCTGGAAATGTTCCTTTTCTTCTTCTGACTGATGGTGGCTTCCCATGTTGTTCCTTGCTCATTTCTATCATGGTTGCTTTCTTCATTAAGCTGCCTCCTCATTCAGTAAATATTTATGAAGGGCATATTGGATGTCGGGTACCATCCTAAGCATTTGGAAAGAAACAGAGTTGGTACCAACTGTTAAGCAGTAGACAGTGAGGACGACTCTGAGACAGGAAGTGACAATGGAAAATGGTCACTAGTGAAAAGGTGTGATTGGTCCATAGAAGGACATTAGGGATTGGTTGAATCCAAATCTAGGTTGTGTCTAGAGGAACATCTATCCCAAAATCTGAAGGCCAACGAAGAGTTAGACAAAAGGGAAAGAGAATATTCTGGAAGAACATTTTGGCTTCATTATTTTTATTTTGTTTTTTGTTTATGCTGACTTTTCTTTTCCCCAACTCTCTTTGTTTCAAGGTTTATTTCTAAAGTAAAAACATGGTGTGAAGCTCCTTGGGTGGAATTTTCAAATGTATTAGATTTTATAAATCCTTATTTATAACCCATGATCTCGTATTCTCTTAGTCAAGCAAAGTAGTTGCTTAGGCTGATGTATTTTCCTATCTAACTAGAACACAGCCTTCTGTTATTCAGCAATAATACTATATATAGGAAGTGAAAATACAATAAGTGTTGGAGGTTGGTCTGATGCTATGTATTTTGATGCTAATTATTGGCTTGCAAGCTCTAGTTGCTGGCCTGAACTTTGTCTTCCTGATTGGCTGAATAAAAGACCTACACCTGGGCAAGGCAGAAGGAAAAGGCAAAGAGAAGGTTCCTGGGCTTTGAGCAGAGAAAATCTTGGGAGAGAGAAGCAGACAGGACGATAGGATAGGATAGGAAGGAGGATAGGAAAGAGCCATATGGGCCCGGAGGAGGAACTCTGAAGTCCCACATGAAAGAAATGGCCCAAATGAACAACCTTAGCAAGTATTTTGGGTTTAGGGATGGGAAAATCAAACAGAAATTATTTCCCGAAATTTGTGGACAAATGGATTGAGCTAGAAATGATCATAATGAGTGAGTTAAGCCAGAAGCAGAAAGACTCAAATGGTATATACTCACTTATATCTGCACATTAGCCCAAGGGGCATGTCCCACGAAAGCCTTCACTTACCAGGAAACTGAGACAGAGGGGAGGACATTCTAGTGGGACTCTAGATGAGAGAATCATGGTAGAATGGTAAAGTAGAAGGATCCAGAGGGTCCTAGAAGCCTACAAGTAGAACATTATGATAGGCAGATTTGGGCCCAGGGGTCCCGCTCAAACTAAGGCACCAGCCAAGGACAATACAGGCGGTAAACCTTAAACCCCTACCCAGATCTAGCCAATAGACAGAACACTCTCCACAGTAGAGTGGAGAGTGGGATATTACTTTCTCACATACTCTGGTGCCTCAACTTTGACCATGTCCCCTGGAGGGGGAGACCTGGTGGCACTCAGAGGAAGGACAGCAGGTTACCAAGAAGAGACTTGATACCCTATGAACATTTACAGGGGGAGGTAATACCCCTCAGGAACAGTCATAGGGGAGGGGAATAAGGGGGAAATGGGAGGGAGGGAAGAATGGGAGGATACAAGGGATGGGATAACCATTGAGATGTAACAAGAATAAATTAATAAAGTAAAAAAAAAAGAAAAGAAAGAAATTATTAGAAGCAGATGGCATGAGATGGAAGCTTGGATGTAAAAAGATAGCATAGGAGGTAATATCTGCCCTGGCCCAGATGAAAATAGCTATTCTAAAAGACATCAGGTGTCTGTGTCTTTACTGATTGTAAAAGCAGGTTAGATAAGCCGCCATGATAGCTCTGGCCTAATAGTAAACATTTATTAGACCCCACTTCTAAACTAACAGCAACTAATAACATCATTTTTTCCTCCATTTCTTTTATAAGCTCATTCTTGAGGGTTCTGTCTCTTACCACTAAGGTGGTTACTTGTATGCCTGAGAGACAAGTGCTGATTCACTTGCCTTCTAGAAACCTAAAGAAAGTAACCAATCAAAAGATCTGAACGTTGAGATCAAGCTACCCAATCCAGACTTTAAGTGATCCTGGTTCACACACTCATCCCTAAATATTAACCCAACAACCAGATCAATATGACTTTAAGACATTGAAAGTTAGACTACCTTTACATCCCTGCCTGCCTTATGCCACCCCATCCCTACCTATGCTTTACTTTCACTTTATTTATTTATTTATTTATTTTATTTTCCGAGACAGAGTTTCTCTGTGTTGCCTTGCCTGTCCTGAACTCACTTTGTAGACCAGGCTGGCCTCGAACTCACAGCATCTCCTTTATTTTACACTCAAGTATCTATCTCCTGCTAAGATCTGAAGCTGGAAAATGAGACGTTTAAGCCCATCAACATCCTAGTGCCTTGTCTAATCTAATATTTTTCACTGCTACTTGAAAGAGGCACTCCCTCGTCACAAGTTTCTCCCTTATCTCTTAGATACTCCAGTCTTCCCAGGTCCACTTCAATTAGCATAGCTAACCAGGAAGTGTCCCTTGCTACTTAACAATAGCTAGGAAAATGCCTCCTCTGATTCTGTTCTCTTCTTTAGACAGTTCAGTGATTTGTTTAATAACAGATGGAAGGTGCTCTTTTCTGAAGAGTTATGTGCATCTCGGCAGCACTTAAGGGCTTTCTGTGTTGTGATTATCTCTGGGTCTTCCTCAGCGTCTGTTGTGTGTACCTAATATCTTAGACATCAGTATATCTTTAAATATTAAATATAATGGTATTACTTATGGAACTGATTTTTTAATAATAATATTTACAACACTGCCACTGAAGCTTCTCTTTAAAAATTGTTTTCTTTTAAAGTGTGTGTGTGTGTGTGTGTATGAGAGAGAGAGAGAGAGAGAGAGAGAGAGAGAGAGAGAGAGAGAGAGAGAGTTAAGGTACTTGTTGCTGCCTGCAGAGTCCAGAAGAGGGTGTCAGGTCTCCTGGAGCTGAAATTATAGGTGGTTGGGAGCCACCGGACAAAGGTGCTGGGAACTGAACTCAAGTCCTCTGGAAGAACAGTATGACTTAGCCATCTCCTCACACCCTACTACCAGAAATCCAAAGAATAGAAAACAAATGAGATGATGATCAATAGCCTTGTCTACAGAGTGAGTTCCAGCATGAAAAAGCAGATGGATAGATAGATGGATGGATGGATGGATGGATGGATGGATGATATAAAAAGCTAAAGAAAAGTTATGTTTCTAAAGTTCACCTTTTGGTGGATGCCTGTAGTTATTAATTTTAGATATATAATCTGATATGTATGTTTAAAATGTCAAGAGCGGCCAGTGGTGGTGGCACACATTTTTAATCCTAGCACTCAGGAGGCAGAGGCAAGTGGATCTATGTGAGTTCAAGGGCAGCCCGGTCTGTAAAGCAAGAGTGAGTTCTGGAACAGCCAGGGCTGTCTCAGAAAAAAAAGCCCCCAAACCAAAAAACAACAATGGGGGGGGGGGAGAAAGTAAGGAGGGGATCATGATTGACTATTTACTTGTACATTGCTATATTATTTAGGAATATGCAATTCTGAGGCTAGGCATGTGACTCAGGCCTTTAATCCCAGCTCTTGGGAGGCAGACACAGGGATCTCCATAGTGAGTCCCAGGCCAGGCATGAGACTCTGCCTCAAAGCAAAACGAAAACAGAAGGTGTGGTTCTGAGCTAAGGATGTGGTACCCACGGTAGAGCAATGCACAGAGACCTGAATTCCAAGATCCCATCTGTTGGGGGATGGTCTGATGTATTTTGATGCTAATTACTGCTTGCTGTCTCTGTGACCCACCTTTTAATTAATAAAAAGCCATCCCGCCTGGGCAGGGCAAAGGAGATGGATGTGTGGCTAAGATTCCCTAGCTTAGGGGAGAGAGAGGAGTCCTGGGAAGAAAAGAGACCACCATGAGGCAAAAAAAAAAGAGAAAAAGAGAGAGACCCGAGGAGGAGAGGAAAGCCATCGTGGGGTTAGATGGAAGAAAAACATGTGGCAGGCATGGAGAGAGATTCGGCCCAGATGAACTACATTAACAAGTATTTGGGATTATGGATGGGAGGTGGCTTGATAGAAGTTATTAGAAGCAGATGGCATGGAAGTGGGGCAGGTGTGTGATACCCGCCTCGCTATGGAAGTAGGTTAGAGGATTAATGTCTGCCCTGCCCCAGGTTAACTAACGCTATCTTAAAATATAACAAGTGTCTGCGTCTTAATTGATTGCTAGCCGGGCATACTGGTAATACTAATAATACATATAATTAAAAACGACACCCATCAGTGTAGGAACCAGGGCTGGGGTAGGAATGAAGGAAAATGATGACGGCCAAAGAGCTGTATAGAGACTGGATTTGATTTGAGTAGACCTCACGAGTGCTGAGGGTATAGCCCGGAAGGAATGGAAGAACCAGGTGAGCACTAATATGAAACACTAAGTGAGGACTCGTTCAGGCCTCACATGTCCTCTTTTCAGAATAGTTGGATAATACGTGTGGTTGATTATCAGCAGTGGCTGAGTGTTGCCAGGCACACCAGTCCCTAAGTCTTTCTGCTAGTGCAATCAGGAATTGACTCTAGGCACTTTCTACCTACTGAGCTTTCTTACCTCAGGTGGAACTCTGGTCTTTATAATCACGAGAGTAGGGTGAGGGTTGGGGGGGGAGGGGGAGGAGGCAGCCAATAGGAGGGAAGACATATGAAATTTTGGGATATGGGACCCCAGTAATGTTTATCCTTCTATTACAGTGTCACACTTCCCGGGAAGCCTTTAGTAGCATTGCTGTCTTTCCCTGGCTTTTTGCTCCGTGCTTTTATGGCTTCTGTAAAGAGTGAATTCTGCATCTTATTTTGGTCTGTGAGTCTCTCATAGTCAGTTGCCTGCCCCAAGGTAACTTCCTACTGACTGTCATTTAAAAGATATAGATGTGGTACTTATAAATAAGTAAGGGTGGGGGAGGGGTGATGGGGGAGGCAAATGGCAGGCAAGAGAGAACTAAAAGAAGATAAGAAATGGGACCTTTTGGGGTTGGGTTTTTTTTTGTTTTTTGTTTTGGTTTGGTTTGGTTTGGTTTGGTTTGGTGGGGTTTTTGTTTGTTTGTTTTTGGTTTTGGTTTTGGTTTTTTGAGACAGGGTTTCTCTGTGTAGCTTTGGCTGTCCTGCGCTCACTTTGTGGACCAGGCTGGCCTCGAACTCACAGAGATCTACCTGCCTCTGCCTCCCAAGTGCTGGGATTAAAGGCATGTGCCACCACCACCTGGCAAAATGGGACCTTTTAAAAATCAATTAAACTTGATTAGTTTTTCCTTTATTTCAAGGATGGACAATCACTTCCTCATTGACATGCTTCCCATAATTCATCCCTAACTGTGTAGAATATGGATGATTTAGGACAGGGTTTCTCTGTGTAGCCCTGGCTGTCCTGGACTCGCTTTGTAGACCAGGCTAGCCTCGAACTCACAGAGGTCCCCCTGCCTCTGCTGGAATTAAAGGCACCAAATCCTACTTTTATGAAAAGAGCATCTTTGTCTATTAGCCAAGTCTGCCAGCGACACTGGAAACAAGGAGAAAGAACATTTGAAACACAGGTTTCCGATTCTGTTTTTCTCCTCCTCTGCTCTTCCAAATGTCCTGAGTTCAATTCCCAGCAACCATGAGATCTGGTGCCCTCTTCTGGCCTGAAGGTAGAACACTGTACACATAATAAATAAATAAATCTGAAAAAAGAAAGAAGGAAAGAAAGAAACAAAGAAACAAAAAGAAAGAAAGAAACCAAGAAGAAAGAGGAATCGAATATATAGTATAATTAATGACTTTTCTCCTGGCTTTGTCAAAACTATCAAAGCACAAAGGAAATGACTTTAACTCACTGTCTAGGATTACAGCCCCACATGGTGGGGAGCGCGTGGCAACAGGAGCCACTGACAGCGAAGCAGCAGGAGTGGGTGGCTGCTTGCTTGCGTCTGGATCAGTCTGCAGAAAACTACGGGGAGTACCAACGCTCTGCCGGTTGTCTCTTTTTTCTCTTTTTATTTATTTAGACATCCTACTCTATTGGATGGTGCCGACCACATTAGGGGTGAGTCTTTCCTCTTGTTCAACCCTCCCTAGAAATGCCATCACACACATATCTGAAGATATGTCTCATTAATGCACAGCTAAAGTTTCTTGTTTCAATCGTGCTGACATTAAAAACTGCCCATAGCGATGGCGCCCGCCTTTAATCCCAGCACTCAGGAGGCAGAGGCAAGCGGATCAATGTGAGTTCGAGGCCAGCCTGGTCTACAAAGAGAGTCCAGGACAGCCAAGGCTACACAGAGAAACCCTTTCTCGAAAAAAAAATAAAGAAAAAAACAACAAAAACAAACAAATAAAAACAAAAAACAAACAACAGAAAACAACAACAAAAGAAAAACAAAAAACTAACAAACAAACAAACAAAAAACCCTGCCCATTCCACAATGGTAAAGCCCTGGCACACCAGAGGGCTCTTTGAGAACACCTGATGCCAAGAACCAAGGTATAGACTTTTAGGTCTGTATGTTTTATGAGCAATAGCTATGTGGCTCCACATAGGTCTTAGGGAAGTGGACTATGCAGACACTTTGCAAAAGAAAAAGACAGAAAAAATGTCCAAATTGTTGACAGGAGATTGGAAAATTTCAGTAACAGCCATGTTCTGGTTCTTAAAGATCTAAGGGAATCTACCTTTCAACATATCTCCATATGTAGCTTTAGATTTTGGACTACTCGAGAGTGAATTGTATGTGTTATTTCCCTTTGCCCCTTAAATGGTAAGGGGCTATTTTCTAAGACCAAGAGTAGTCTTATTAAGCAAAAATAAAGCTGCCTGAGATAATTAGGGTTGCAGCTGTGGGTGACACCTAACCTGTTACAAATTAATATTGCTATTTTGCTTTTAGATCAAGGCCTCTAATTGGCCTAAAATTTTTCAATGTACATACCTCTTTGAATAGTCTTGATAAAGCTGAGTTGCTATTTTGTTGTGATTATTTTTTGTTTTCTGAAACAGGATTTTTTCCATGTAGTCTTGGCTGTCCTGGACTTGCTTTGTAGACCAGGGTGGCCTGGAACTCACAGAGATCCACCTGCCTCTGCCTCCCGAGTGCTGGGATTAAAGATGTGCGCCACCATGCCTGGCCTGAGTTACTATTCTTATGTCATAGTTTTATATTTTAAATGAGGGTTTGTTTGTTTCCATGGGGAAACCCTAATACATTTAATTCCCCATCCTGGATAAAGCATTGTGAGATGGAACTGCCATAGTTTGCCATGTATCAAAGGGACACACTTTAGTCACTGCCTGGTCTTCTTCTCTAGGAATCGGCATGTTTTCTGATGTAAAATGCTATTTACTTATGTTTTGTGTGTATGAAATTCCGCCTACATGTATGCATGTATACTTCTTGTATGCTTGGAGCCTGCAGAGGCCAGAAAAGACTTTCAGATCCCCTGGATCCAGGACAGCCAGGGCTGCACAAAGAAACCCTGTCTCGAAAAACAAAACAAACAAACAAGCCAAAGGGGGAAAAAAGCTACAATGAAAATACCAACAATTTCCAAGCTGCATTCACTGTATTATGTTCTAATACAGAGTCATGTAATTTTTTTATAGAACCAAAGATGTCATTTTCCACACCACAATGACTACAGCAAAGTACTAAGTTTGAAACTGGTTTAATTCCAAGTAAATGACAAACACCCAATTGCATGATCTCTGTTGTGTCTAAAGTACATTAGACATTAAGTAAATCAGGATTTACACACCTGTAGTTCTAAATTGAACAAACAAAAGGAGAAGGCTCATGGCTGCTGTTCTCTCTCTTACTATCTCTCTGTCTCTCTCTCTCTCTTTCTCTCTCTGAGACAAAGTTTCTCTGTGTAGTCCTGGCTGTTCTGGAACTCACTCTGTAAACAAGGTTGGCCTAGAACTCAGAGATCCTGCTGCTTCTGCCTCCCAAGTGTTGGGGTTAAATACGTGCATCCCCTCCACCTCTCCCCACTTTCTCCCCACTTCCTCATCCCCACCCTCATTATGACTGTTTTCTTAAGTACCATGGAGGAGGAGGAGGAGGAGGTTTTTATTTTATATTAACCCCCCTCCTCACTACCCAAATTCCAATTCCAATGCCTCAGCTTAGATGCTAGTTGATTTTGATATTTTTTTCTATTTATATAAAAGATGAAGAGCAGCATACAGGGTATAAAAATAACATTAAGATGCAAACTCAGAGTCCATCGGAAAAAAATCTGGGCTGAGAACATTCCTGCTTGAGTTTTCCATGAGAAAAGAACACCATTAAGACTGACTTTTGAGGAGTTGGAGAGATGGCTCAGCAGCTAAGAGCGCTGAGTGCTCTAGCAGGACCTACTTTACATTCCCAAAACCTACATAGTGGATCTGAATCGTTGGCAATTCCAGTTCAAGCGGAATCTAGTGCCCTCTTCTGGCCTCGGTGAGCACTGCATGAAGGTGAAGCACAGATGCTTGCCAACAAAGCATTAATACATATAAAATAAAAATGAGTAACTCTTTTTTTTTTAATTGGCTTTTGAAGTACCCTTTGTTTGATGCTAGTGCATCCTTCTTGCCTGCTTTTTGCCAGCACATGTGACTATAATTTTGTTGTTGTTGTTCAATTATCAACTCTGTAGATATCACTTCCCCCCAGAAACCCAAGCAGCGTTCAGAGGATGCAGTAGGAAAGAGCGGCCCCCCGAAAGGCTAAGATGGGAAACAAGCTTGAGAATGTTGTGAGGCAAGAAGACTGACGTGAGAGATATTTTTATCTCTGAAGACTTGGTGCCAACTCAGGGCAAAGTTAGGAAAACAAAGCGTGGTTCACAGGAAAGTCATACTGGATAGAGAAAGGGAGACAGGAGCAGAGTCAGAATAGAAAAGTGACTCACAGACCACTCACACCACTGTCATTTGTCCTCATAACGGCTGTCAGTGGTCATTGTTCAGCAAATGCTGTCACTATTCTAAAGAATCTATGCTGTGAACGGTCGGTCACATTTTGTAGACAGTCCAGTACACTGTTACTATAAACCTAGGTGGGAAAGTGCAACTCAGTCCTATAAAAGGATGAAACTTAAGAAAAAAATATTAACTAATTTATACCCCGAATGTGGGGTTGAGGGTGTAAGGTGATGAGCTTCCTTACGTGTTGACGGAATGACGCCTGTTGCCTATGGAGACCAGATGTGTGCGTGGAATCCCTTGGTACCAGAGTTAGAATGGTTGTGAGCCCCGCCCCTCGCCCCCCCCCCGCCCCCTACAGTTCTGGGAACTAAACCTGGGTCCTCTTCAAGAGAAACAAGTGCTCTGAGCCGCTGAGCATCTCCCCCAGCCCCAAGCGTCTGTCAGTTTGACACTTCAAGTCCATTTTCGTTACAAGTTAGCCCAGGAGCAGCTTTTCCTTTCCACAGTCTACCGACCGTCTAAGGAAGGGCTCGTCTGGCTTTACGATTCCAGGTCACGGTCCATCCGTGAAGGAAGTCCAGGCAGGAACTTGAAGACAGGCCCACTCAGCATCTCACCCTTCGTGACCTCTGAGCAGAGAACTTGCGTCATCACTAAAGAAGAGCGGCAAGAACCTTGAAGGTGCCATTTGCCGCATAGCTCTTCAGAGCCACCTGCTTAGGGAATGGCGCCGCCCACTCTTCCTGATTTGCAATCCAGACAATGCCCCATGCACACGCCCACAGGCCAGTTTGACCTGGCCAATCCCATAAATGAGAGTCTCTTCCTACATCACTGTAGGTTTTGTCAGGTTTGACAGCTGAAGCTACGCGGATCATGGCAGCTTTACTCTTGGGGCACCATTGCACTCTCCCTGCTGGGGACAGTGCCTATGGTTGATTTACCTCATCCTTAGGCTGCACCTGGAGGTTGCACATGAGTCCTTTCTGCTTTAGAGTTCCCAAACTCAGAACTGTATCATTCATCAAGCTTTGCAGGAACAGCCTATGGAGGAACAGGGCAAAGGACCCTTCGAGGACTCCTTTATCCAGGCTTACCAGCTTACAATGTGGGCAAACTAGGCAAAGATGAGGGTGGGAGGCAAAGTACTTTGGCTCTTCATCTGGTCTCTCCTTGCTATTTGTTATTCGTTCGGTTGTAAATCCTGAAACGCTAGCTGTGATTATCTTTTGGAAAAGACCGTCTCTGAGAAATAAAACTTAGGTTTCCAATAATATTCTTTGCACTGGACAAATACGGCTCAGCAGTAGAAGTATTGACACGAGGTCCCTGGGGGTTCACAGATCTCTAACACCACACACACCAACAAAAGTTGTTATCTGAGTGCATCGAGAGCTTACATTAGGGCTCACATGCTGTGAATCTGTCTTTTATATTCCTGTGCTCAGCCCACGGACTAGGTAAAAATTTATACTCACAGGGGACGCAGATAATCTCAGTGGAATAACTCAAGCTGTGACCATCTTTGTACAAGACCTCTGTTCATTTATGTTGCATGTGTCCACTGAATAGCTAATATGTGTCAGGCTCTATCCTATATACTGTATTTATATAATCAGATCTTATATGTTATTAAATGTGTGGGCTCCCTGAAGTTTTGTGAAAGAGTTGCTGGCGGCCTAGTGTACGCTGTAGTAGACTGAGTCACTGAGTGTGGCATTCTGCAGACACCGGAGAGATATTTAGACGTATCACCTCCTCCTGCATAAACCTATAAAATCGTAACGAAAGCAGAGTCTCACCCAGTAGATTTCCAGAGGCGCATCAAGGTAAACCAGGCAGCGTTATTCACCTAAGTCAGGCAAAAATAACAGAACAACACACTGAGAGAAACCCAAGCAAGTTACAGTCGAATGCATGAGAAAGTTCGAAACAGATCGAAGAACAGTGACACTGGCACAATTCTTAGTCGTATGGATCCACCAGAACATGTTTGAAAGTTATGTTTATGTGTGTGTGTGCATATCTGTGCATGTACATGTGTACACAGACACAGGGGCAGAGGGTGAAACTCTGGTATCCTTCTCAGGAACACTATGGGTTTTCCTTCAGACAGCGTCTCTCATTGGCCTGAGGCTCATCGGCTGGCTGGTAAGCCCCTGGGACTCTTCTGTGTCCACCTTTCTCCCCGCTGCTGAGATTAAAAGTGCACACCACTGTGCATGGCATTTTTGTGTAGGTTCTGGTAATTCAGTTTGCAAGGCAAGCATTTTACCCACTAAGTTGTTTCCCCAATGCTTACCAAAACACTCCTATCGTGGTAGTGAACTCCGGTGTGAACATGCTACGGTCGGTGATAGCCTCTTTAGCCTTTTAGCCTTTTAAAACATTGATAAGCAGCATTATTCCAGAACAAATTAAAATAGCTGTATGAAAAGGGGGTGGGGATGGGGGGGCTGGAGTGATGGCTCAGTGGTTAAAGAGCACTGTCTGCTCTTCCAGAGGTCCTGAGTCCAATTTCTAGCAACCACGTGGTGGCTCATGTGATCTAATGCCCTCTTCTGGCATGCAGGTATATATGCAGATACACAAAATAAATTAATAATTTAAAAATAGCTGTGTGCAGTTAGAATAACAATATAGTTTTTTGGTGGTGGTGGTGAGTTTTTGTTTGTTTGGCTTTTGTTTTTCAAGACAAGGTTTATCTGTGTAGCCTTGTCTGTCCTTGATTTGTTTTGTAGACCAGGCTGGCTTTGAACTAACAGAGATCCACCTGCCTCTGCCTCACTTGAGTGCTGGGATCACAGGTGTGTGGAACTGGGCCCAGCTAACAATGTAGCTTTAAAATAAATTCCTTTATGTTTATGCTAATTTAATTATTTCATTTATTTATTTACTTCCGTGGTCTGAATCATGTTCTCAAGAAAGACAATTGACACACCTGTAACTATCAATGCCCTGACACATCTTCCAGAGTCTAGTGATGCATCCCGAGTGTGTGCCGCCCACTTCCTTCCCGATGTTTTGCTTGTTGGTTTCTTTACTCTGTGATGCTGGAGATCCACCTCAGAGCTTTTCGTGTGCTAGGCAAGCAATTCTATCTTTTCAAATATCCAGAAGCTCTCTAATTGATCTAACATTTCAAACTCATTACGTCCCATACATAAATTATCACCTTGCCAGAAACTGCCCACCATCCATTGACACAGTCTCTCATCAGGGTATCATTTCACACACCTGTGGTCACATTACCCCAATCTACAGCCATAACTAGAGACTGTGCTGGCTGGCCCTACGTCATCCTGACAGACAAACTAGAGTTATCTGAAAGGAAGTAACCTCAGCTGAGAAACTGCCTCCCTAAGGCCCAGCTCCAAGGCATTTCCTTAATTAGTAATTGATGGTTGGGAGGGTTCAGGTCATTGTGGGTGACGTCATCCCTGGGCTGGTGGTCCTGGGTTCTATAGGAAAGCAGGCTGAGCAGGCCACGGGGAGCAAGCAGTGCACATCCATGGCCTCTGCATCAGCTCCTGCCTCCCGGTTCCTGCCCTGTGTGAGTTCCTTCAACGACGAAGAGCAATATGGAAGTGTGAGCCACATAAGCCATTTTCTCCCCAACTTGCTATTTGGTCATGGTGTTTCATCACAGCAATAGAAACCCTAGCTAAGAGAGAGGGCTGGAGAGATGGCTCAGTGGCTAAGAGCACAGACTCTTCTCCAGAACACATGAGGAGTTTGTTTTCCAGAACTCATGTTGGATGGATCGCAACTTCAGCTTCAGAGGATTCTACGCCCCCTTCTGGAGTACATGGGCACTGCATCGATATGAACACACTTCCCCCCACCCATGCAAATGTGCAATTAAAATTAAAAACAAATCTTAAAAAAAAAAAAACAACCAACTGTGATGCAGGGGGAGGGGATAGGCGGGGCAGGGAGGAAGGGAGAGTGGGACCAGGAGGAGAGGAAGGAGGTGGATACTCTCCAGACGTAAAGTGAATAAATAAAAATAAAACAAAAAAAATAAAATTTCAGACTTATTCCATATATAAACCAGGTGTTCCTGAGAATTAAACAAATTTTGAATATTAAAAAAAAAACATTTAATTCCAACACTTTGGAGGCAGAGGCAGGAATATTGCTGTGTGAGAGGCCAGACAGGTCTACAAAGCGAGTCCAGGACAGCCAAGGCTGCACAGAGAAACCCTGTCTCAAAAAAAAAACAAAAACAAAAACAAACCCAGCATAACAGGCAAGAAAGATGGCTCAGCAGTTAAGAACACTGAATACTCTTCCAGATGACCCAAGACTCAATTCCCAGAGCCCACATGGTGTCTCACAACTGTCTGTAGCTTCAGACCCAGGGGGTCCAACACCCTCTTTTGGCCTCTCGAGGGCTCCAGGAATGCGTATGATGCACAGGGTATACATGTAGGCAACACACTCATATACATAATATAAAATTAAAGGAAAAATTAAAATAAAACATAATAGAAGGACTAAGAACCTATTTTAAATATATATACACTCTCTTTAGATTGTATTTTAGTTTAATATATTATTCATATGGCATAGTCACACATTTGTATAGATAGATAGATAGATAGATATGACACTTCCATTAAATGAAGATTAGCTTTACCTTAGTACATAATACTATAATTTCTCATAACAAATAATTAATGATTTCATATAATGTCTATATAAGAAAACAGTTTACAAAGTCAGAAATTTTCTTCAACAACGAAAAAAATATTTATTTACTTTTATGTGTATCAGTGTTTTGCTTACCTATGTGTATATGTAGCACATATATGCAATGCCCATGGAGGCCAGAAGAGGGTGTCAGAGCTTCTGAAACCGGCGTTCCAGGGTAGTTGTGAACCTCCTTGTGGTTATTGAAAACCCAGGTACCCTGCATGAGCAGCATTCGCTGCTCTTACTGCTAAGTCATCTCTCCAGTTATATTTTTAACAATTTTTATAGAAATGATACTTTAGCCCGGAGCGGTGGTGCATGCCTGTAATCCCAGCACTAGGGGAGGCAGAGGCAGGTGGATCACTGCGAGTTCCAGGCCATCCTGGTCTACAAAGGCTACACAAGGAAACCCTGTCTCGGGAAAAAAGAAAAGAAAAGAAAAGAAAGAAAAAAAAAGAAAAGAAAGAAAAAAAAGATTCTTAGCTGTGCCATGCTCCACTGTGGCAGCACCAACAGATATCACAATTCAGTCAAGAATGAGATGTCACCTAAGTCAGGGTAGGCTCCTGGGAGGCTATGAGGGGGACTCTAGCTGAGACTCCACTGAGGACAGTGGAGACTGAGGAAGACCTTCACCCTCTAACCCTAGTGGAGAGAAGGGAACACCAATCCAGCCTCAGAAACTTTGACCCAAAAATTACCCTGCCTACAAGATGTGCAGGAATAAAAATAAAGCAGATAAAGGGGAGATTGAGGAAGTGTCCAACTGACGCCTGGCTCAAACCAAGACCCACCTCGTGGAAGAGAGCCAACCCCTGACACTATTAACCATCCTCTGCTACGCTTGCAGACAGGAGCCTAGCAGAGTTGTCCTCTCAGAGGCTCCACCCAGCAGCGCTTCCGAACAGATGCTGAGACTCACAGCCAAACATTGGGTGGTTTGTAGGGAGACTTGTGAAAGAGTGGAAGGACAGAAGGACCTAGAGGTGACAGGAACTGCACAACAAGACCAACAGAGCCAACTAACCAGGGCCCAGAGGGGCTTGTGGAGACTGAAGCACCAGCCAAGTACCATGCATGGACTGAACCAACTGGACCTAGGTCCCCTACACAGATGTAGTCAATGGGCAGCCCAAGCTTCATATGGGTCCTCTAGTAAGAGAAGTGGGCGGGGTATCTTTGACATGGACTCTTTTGCCTGCTCTTTGATCACCTCCTCCTGGCGGTACTGCCTTGCCAGGCCACCAAGGAAGAGGATGCGCTCAGTCCTGAGGCGCTGGGGTGGGGGTGGGGGAGGAGTCCTTTTCTGACGAATAGGGGAAGGGGGAGGGGGAAGAGTGAAGGAGGATGGGACTGGGAGGAGCGGAGGGAAGCTACTGTGACTGGAATGTAGAATGAATAAATAAATTAATTTTAAAAAGCAAAGGGAGGGTTGGAGAGATGGCTCAGTGATTAGAGCACTGCCTGCTCTTTGAAAGGACCTGGGTTCAATTCCTAGCACCCATATGGCAGCTCACAACTATCTGTACCTCCAAGATCTGACACCCTCACACCAACACACATGAATTAAATAAAAATATTAAAAAAAAAAAAAAAAAAGAATGAAGTCTCAGCAGCCACACCAGGGCTATCTTGGGACATTGTTAGAACATCTTCAAGGAAATATAAAAGACCATGCTGAGCTGCTCTGCATCAAGATACCTGCACTGCCACACATGACATGAGCACGCGTGGAGTCATCTCCACCCTCTTCACGGGGGACTCAGCCAGGAAGACACTGCCCTGTGATTCTCAGCAGAGGGGCCACATCCTTCTGATGAAGACTTTATCGTCATCCATCTCGTGGACTGTGGGATCCACGAGCCGCTCAGACCCACAGGGGCTGGGGTGGGGGCGGGTCATGCTAGAGGTCATTTGCGGTCAGTCTCAGGAACTGGGTCACTTACAAAGCCCAGCTTCCTTCCTGTCTGAGTCATGGGGTCTGTCAGTGCTGGATGGCCAAGTTCAAGTCCAGAAAGTCCTACAGGCCATGGGTATGGACCATCAGCTAGCTAAGCTGTCCTACGACGAGTCACATGACCAAGCGTGGCTTCTGAGTTGGAAATACGTCAAGGTCCAAGTGTGTTAAGCTCGTGGAACGGGGGCTATTTTCCCTATAAAATAAGTGTTTGCTGTTATCTCCCACCCCCCACCCCCAAAGATAGCTCATCTGAAATGATTTCCCGGTTTGAGTTTGCTTACAAGCATCTGTTCTGAAAAAAGTTCTGCTGGCACCTGTAACATAGTTGTATCTGAAACATTGGGGCTCAGGGACCAGCCACTACTGAGCATCTTCAGAAACATCCCTGAAGGCTTTGACTGGATAGAAAGATGGTGATCCCTAAGCTCTGGAAAACCAACAACAACACTGCTCACAAGTATCATGAAAGACCCGTAAGAAAACAAAACAAAATAAGAAAAACCATCCTGCCTGCTCCCAGGTCTTCTAAATGACATAAGCTTCCTAGGGGGCTCTCAGAGTGGGGCTAAGGCAGCTACATTCCATACTTCTTAGTTGTGAAATGTAGAACCCAGTATGGCGCGGAGCACACGCAGGAGTCAGTGGTCACGGGGCTGGAGAGATGGCTCAGAGGTTAAGAGCACTAGCTGCTCTTGCCAGAGGTCCTGAGTTCAATTCCCAGCGACCACATGGTGGCTCACGACCTCTATAATGAGATCTGGTGCCTTCTTCTGGTGGGCAAGCCCACATGCAGGCAGAACATTGTACACCTAAATAAATAAATCTTAAAACAAACAAACAAACAACAACAACTAAAAGGTTTGCCAGAGGCACCTTGACTCGCTTCACTTTAATTTGTTTCATTCATTTATTCAACAAAAATATTTACTTAGTACCCACTGCATAATAAGCTACTCTGTACTGGATGCTAAAGAGGTAGCAGAAAGGTAGGCAGACAAAAATTGTAATGATAAAGAGAGCAAATAAATAACATTTTAAAATATAGGGGCTGGGGCTGGAGAGATGGCCCAGTGGGTGAGAGTGCATGCTGCTGTAGCGGAGGAACAGCTTAACCACTAAGATCCACATCTGGAATTTTATAAACATCTCGATATATCTCTAACACCAGAGGATCTCATGCCCCCTTTTGGCTTCCTTGAGTACTGCACTGATGTATAAACACACAGTGATTCTTCTTCTTCTTCTTCTTCTTCTTCTTCTTCTTCTTCTTCTTCTTCTTCTTCTTCTTCTTCTTCTTCTTCTCCTCTTCTTCTCCTTCTCCTTCTCCTTCTCCTTCTCCTTCTCCTTCATCATCATCATCATCATCATACTTTTAAAATGTCTTTTAAAAAATGAACTAGGGGCTGGAAAGAAGGCTCAATAGTTAAAAGTATTTTTTTTTTCTCTTACAGAGGATCTGGGTTTGGCTCCCAGCACCTGCATTGGCCAGTTGACAACCACCTGTCACTCTATTTCCAAGGGCTCCGAAGCCGTCTCATGGCTTTGCTGGCACGCACACACACGAGTACACATACGTACACTTAGGTACACACAGGCAATCATAAAATAAAACAAAACTTCAAAGCCCAAATCACCTTTTTGTCTTTAGAAAAAGACAGAGGCGTTTGCGATTTCAGCCAACCAGCCTATGGAATTTTGTTACTAAAGCAGAAACAGATTAAGACTAAGTAATATAGTCCCAAAGCCCATTTTGCTTTGTTTTATTGGCTGCTATTTTAATGACAGACAACAGGCTACGACTTGGACATAGCCAGATGCTACGTCTTCGGAAACCTAGGTCTGTGTGTTGTCTGTCAAGAGAAGCCCCCAAGAATGCATCAAGGGCTGTCTGAAAGAAGCTTTTCGAGAACGGGCATGCGCAGAAGATCCTCCCACGTTGTTTCTCTTCTCCCAGTGCAAGATCTACCCCAAAAGACGATCACCTTACCTTGAAAAAGTCTGTGCCCTTGTTAGCACAAAGGATTGTTTCAAGCCAAGCACGCATTATCCCAAAGACAGACCTGCTCTGTTCCAAATGCAGATTGCAACACCAATTTGCCTGTTCATCAGATGTGCACTAGCTTTTGGGTCATTTCAGAGAGCCATTGCGCCTAGGCCTTTGGGCTGCTTCAGCTATCTGGCCTAATACCTTTCGTGTATTTTCCTCTTTATATTCATAATATAAAACTGAAAAAGCACATCGATGAGTCTCTAGTACTTTCTGACCTTTTAAAACACATCTCCCGGTGCCCTGTATTCCTGTTTAGCAGCCGAAAAACATGACTTTCCTCTAGTACAAGTTTGTTACATAGGAGTCAAGTCTGAACAGGATGGCATTTGTTTGTTTGTTGAGACAGGGTTTCACTATATGGATTTAGTTGCCTTGGAACTCACTACATAAGCGAGGCTGGCTTTGAACTCAGAGAAAGCTGCTTGCCTCTGCTGCTTGAGTGCTGGGATTAAAGGGATCCACCACTGAGCCTGGCCCATGACTGAACTTTGAATTGAAGTTCTACAGCACTCTATTGGATTATGTCAGGCACGGCCTTAATTTTATAAAACCAGCTTTCGTATCTATAATTGAACTTCCTTGATAATGTATCTTTAAGCCAGAGGAATGTTTTGACTTAATTAAAAAGAGAATGTCAGTTGATGAGTGTGTCTTCCCAGAAAATGTCTCCTTGCATATATATTAAATCAAATCATTAGCTCAGTGCAAACTTAGAGTTGGAGAACATAGTCATAATTTGAAATGATTATAATTGCATAACTAAGTAATGAGAATTCATGATATTTGGTGCGATGGAAGAAAACAGGCTTCCTAGTACCAAAACAGTCTGTGATCCAGCTTTACACTAGGGCCTCAGGGACCTTAATCTAGCGGATGTTTGTTTCCATTTGTTTCTATCTTAGAAGGGTAATTCATTAAGGGTAATGTACTTAAAGGTCGTTTTAACACACGGGTTTTGATTTTTCGTTTCTTTCTACTTCCTAATACTTGAGAAACCCCTTATTTACTTTGCTAATCTCTCAGGTCTGCTAGTAGCCAGCTTTCTGATTTGGGGCAATCTGCTTCACCTCGGACACAGAGCTATAAAATGTGTGCTTTGGTCTGTAATATCCGTCACAATAGCCAATAGTTTATGGCTATTGACCATATTTAAAAATCAGCTTTGGCTGCCGGGCGTGGTGGCCCACGCCTTTAATCCCAGCACTCAGGAGGCAGAGACTGGCAGGTCACTGTGAGTTCGAGGCCAGCCTGGTCTACAAAGTGAGTCCAGGACAGCCAAGGCTACACAGAGAAACCCTGTCTTAAAAAAGCAAAAACAAAAACAAAAACAAACAAGCAAAAAATCAGCTTTGGGGAAGCACTTGTCTAGTTTGTACAAAACCCTCAGGTCAGCCTTCAGCATTGACAAACACGTAAGCAGGATCTGGAAAGGTGGCTCAGCAAATAAAGATTCTTGCTCCCCCACGTCTGACAACCTGACTCCAACACCCGGGATCCACATGATCAAAGGAAAGAACTGATTCCCACAATTTGTCCTCCGGATCCACATGCATGCCAGGCCATCCATGTGTTCCTCTCAGATAAATGTATAATGCCAAAAATGAGAGAATGTATAGACACAGAAGGCCAGCCAGCAAGTGATTTATTTAGAAGAGAATTATTTTTGTTTGCTTGCTTTTAACGTATATGTGGTATAAAGCAGTGCAGGGACCTCATAGCGAGGGTCACACGAGGGGTCCTTGGGGTGTCGCTTTACAAGCTCACAGAGGGCGATGAGAAGGGAGTGTTGAGTGGGGGCCACGTCACCAGTTCTTCTTCTGTGATCAAAAGGTTTCAAACATCCATCCTTTAGGCTGCTGTTGAAGCTGTGGGTCCTGGTTCAGTGAGGTCAATTTTCCCATCACTTTCTTTCTTTTTTGTTTTTGTTTTTGTTTTTTTGTTTGTTTGTTTTTTGGGTTTTTTTTGGGGGGGGGTTGAGACAAGGTTTCTCTGGGTAGCCTTGGCTGTCCTGGACTCATTTTGTAGACCAGGCTGGCCTTGAACTCACAGCGATCTACCTGCCTCTGCCACCCAAGTACTGGGATTAAAGGCGTGGGCCACCGCCTTCCAGCTTCCTGTCAGTTTCTTGTAGCTGGTCAAGCTCCTCAGTGGAGGGTTATTTCTCATTATCTCCCAGGGGCTCTGTAGTTAGCAAGGACTTCAACGGTCCAAGAAAGCATTTGGGGCAGCTGACTTCCTTTTCTTTAAGATGAGAGGACATTATTAAAAGGTTTTCTCCACTGACGAAGTAAGCTAACTTAAGCTGAATTAAGAGTATAAAAAAGCAGATTTATTAGGGTCAATTCTTGGGCAGGTTCACAGGTCTCCAGGAACAAGGCCAGGGCGGTAGCCACACAAACAGGGAGATTGAGGAGGGGGTGGGGGTTGAAAGAGTGTGTGTGCATGCATGAGGAGAGAGAGAGAGAGAGAGAGAGAGAGAGAGAGAGAGAGAGAGAGAGAGAGAGAGAGAGAAGAAAATAACATGTCTGGGTTACATAAGAAAGAGTCTCTAGTGGAGAGGAAGGCCAGCCCCTGGTCTGAAAAATTCAGGGCAGGGGTTGAGGTATGCCAGCTGTACCCTGCAACAGGTAGGGACTGAGGGATGCTGGGAGAATCCAAAGGCCAGGTCTGCTCCCCGACCCCCCAGACAGGGTTTCTCTGTGTAGCCTTGGCTGTCCTAGACTCGCTTTGCAGACCAGGCTGGCCTCGAACTCACAGCCTGCTTCTGCCTCTGGTGGGCTGGGATTAAAGGCTTATGGTACCACCACACCCAGCCTCAAGTCTGCTTTGATATGTTAAATAGGCACCTCAGCTGCTTGTCACCAAGTCTGAAAACCAACAGGCATGGAAAGTAAATTAAGGAGGAGATAGTACAGGGAGGGAGTTGGCAATTGGCCCTGACCAAATTCCCTGCCTAGTATCCCTTTCTCAATGGGCCAGAGAGAAAAGTATCTGGGGACACTTAGCTCAAGGCTGTGTTCAGACGGTTAAAGTGGCTGAATGGAACTCCTCTAGGTATTTTGTTAGAAATATGACAGGTAGAACTATTTCTGATCATCATTATTTTTTACAGAAAGGTTTTTAAAAGATATATATATTTATTTATTTTATATATATGACTGCTCCATCTGCATATATGCCTGCAGGCCAGACAAGGGCATCAGATCCCAGTATAGATGCTTGTGAGCCACCGTGTGGTTGCTGGGAATTGAGCTCAGGACCTCTGGAAGAGCAGACAGTGCTCTTAAGCTGTGAGCCATCTCCCCAGCCCCCTCCAGGAAGGTTTTTAAGTGAAATCAAAGCAAAAGGGAGCAAGGCGTTGTGGCACGCACCTGTAATCCAAGCACTCAGGGTGGCAGAGGCAGGTGGGTCTCTTATGAGTTGGGAGGTCAGCCTGGTCTACAAAGTGAGTCCACAACAGCCAAGGTTACACAGAGAAACCTTGTCTCAAAAAAACAAGGAGGGGGGGGGAGGAAAGGGGAAAAAAAGCTGCTTTGAAAGTATATGTAAAGTTTGTCCCTTGCTGCGATAGTACCTTCCTGTGCGTGTATTTGTACGTTCACTTGCAGCTACATTTTCCCTTTGAATAGATTACAACAATTTGTGGATTTTCTTACTGTTATTATAATGTACACGATACGGAACAGGTCTGGTATAAGGAGGTTTATTTGGGGGAGGGGAAGGGGAGAGGAGTTAGAGCCTGAGTGAGCCATGAGGACGGAGAGCAGGAAAGAGACAGAGCGCTCTGGAGCGGCGCCAGGGCCGTTATATCCCACGCACCTGGTGTAGATGATGACGTAGGATCTTGTCAGGCCCCCGAAGGCTCCTGAGGGCAGGCCAGTTAAATCGCCTGCACACCAATACTTATTATCGAATGAATTAATAAAATCTTGGACTTGAGCTTATAAAAGAGTCACCGTTTCAGTCTTTTAAACCCTATCTCTGGGCAAGAGATGACGCTCAGGCGTAGAACACTTGCTTGGCTTGTGTGAAGACTTGAGTTCAAGCCCCAGCAATGAAAATAAAGGTTTTTTGTTTTGTTTTGTTTTGTTTTGTTTTTTAAAATCTGCCTAAATCACTAAGCTACTTTGAGGATAAGATAAGATGGTACATATTAAGAACTTGGCACAGTGTCTAAGACACAATTAGATAATTGTCCATTGTAAGATGTGTTTGATTTAGACTAAGTAGTCCTGAAATCCGTGAGAGAGTTGGTGTCGTGGGAGCTCCCACCAAATTGCCTCGGATTCAGCGGTCCAAGAAACTGGCGTTTGTAGGGTACCTTTGCCGCCTACTGAAATCACCTGCTTGCTGAAGATTAATTCATGCTAATGGCTCATGCACTGTGGCAGAAGTGAGCAGGAAAAAAAGGCAGGGTAAGGAATAAAGAATAAGAGAGGCAGGGAGTGACCGTGTAGCTCGGTGCTTAGCACACATAAGGCCCTGGTTTTAATCCCCGGCACAGAAAATATCGTAAATTAAAAATCAGCATAGGGCTGGAGACGTGGCTCAGAGGTTAAGAGCATTGCCTGCTCTTCCAAAAGTCCTGAGTTCAATCCCCAGCAACCACATGGTGGCTCACAACCATCTATATATAATGAGATCTGGTGCCCTCTTCTGATGTGCAGGTGTCCATGCAGGCAAGAGCACTCTATACATAATCAATAAATAAATCTTTTTTTTAAAAACCAGCTTAAAAATATTTGAACTTCCCTTTTTGTGACAGGGTTTATAACGCAGGGCTGGCAGGGCTCAGCTCGCTGGGCAGCTGAGGATGACCTTAATTACTCTTCCTCCTGCTTCTGCCTCCAGAGTGCTGGGGTTGCAGGTGTGTACCACGATGCCTCGTTTATGTAGTGCCAGAGAGGGACCTCAGGCATTTGCGGCAGCTAAGCACGTGCTCTGCCACCCAGCTTACAGCCCCAGCCTTTTAAATTCCCAATTGCCTAAATTTTTCCCCCTTCTATCCCAATTCACCATCAAATCAATGCAGGAAAACTAAGAATGTATGTTACTTATTCTTTTATATTTATGTATGTCTCTCTCTCTATATATATATGTATATATGTATACACACATGTGTGTAAGTATGCATGTACATGTGTGTATGTATGTATGTGTAAGTATGCATGTAGATGTGTGTCTGTCTATCTGTGTATGCCTGTTTGTATGTATGTATGTATGTATGTATGTATGTATGTGTTTCTATATTTCCCCCATGGAACAAAGCACTCTAACTGGCTATGGTTGGAGATGCAGTTTGGGTGAATAGGTAGGCTCCCTATTACACTCTCATCACACTCTGGAACAGGTTTTCTTGGTACAAGACTGCGCTCATCAGAATGCACAGCATAGGTGGGAGAGAGGATTGGCAAGACCAAAGGCTGCAGTAGAAAAGCCCACAGAGGACTTCCGTTTTCCATGCCATGCTAAGCAAGGGACGCAAACAAATGAATTCAACTCACACTGACTAAGTACCGGGCGCCAGGTATTGCACGATCGACAGGAAAGCGCTGTGTTCTCGTGAGGTTTACCTCGGTAGGGAGCGAGGAGTAGAGCAGAAGGGGCTGATGGGAAATAAAAAGAGGCAGTCATGATGGGATGCAGTAGAAAAAGACAGGTGTTGTAGAGAAAACACGAAGACAGTAGGCAGAGAAAGGGTGGCAGCCAGCAGGGGTCAGAGAAAGTGACATTTGAGCCAAGACCTTAAGGAGGTAAAGGAGTCATCTCTGAGGACCTGAGAGGGTGAGAAAGTTCCAAGGAGAAGACCCCGAGGCAGGCAAACAACAGCACCGAAAGTCTAAGAAGGAAGACTCCAGCAGACACCACCACTTTCGCTGCTTTTCTTCCTTCAGTAAGCCCCGCCCCCCTCCCCCCACCCTCGAACTCTGGACTCTCGTGTAGGGCTCCTATTAAGGAGACCTTCCTTCTAGTCTTCCAATGCCTGCGTTTGGTTGTTGGTTATATGCATAATTATATGGGAGTCAGGAAACCAGAAAGTGGCCCAAGACAGGGGGAAAAAAACAAGGCTTGAAGGGAGAAGATGTGGAAAGAGTAGAACGCATGTGATATGAACGTAGGGGAGCAGGGTCTAAGTGGAGGTGGGGTTGGGAGCAGGTAGGGAGATGGACAGGAATAGGAGGGGAGGTGATCCACCAAAACCAAACTTGCATTAAAGCACCATAAGGAAGCGTGTTGGTTTGCTAATAAACAGTAACAACTAATAATGATGGTGGTGGTGGTGATGATGATGATGGTGATGGAGATGATGATGATGGTGGTGATGGAGATGATGATGGTGGTGGTGGTGGTAATGATGATGATGGTGATGGAGATGATGATGATGGTGGTGATGGAGATGATGATGATGGTGGTGGTGGTGATGATGTTGATGATGATGATAGAGAGCCAGGGAGACGGCCCAGCCTGTAAAGTCCTGGGTAATTTGTGTGCATACTGAAGTCTGAGCATCTACAAGCACTAATGGGAAGATGCCACAAAGAATATTTTACTGTATTTGCTATGACATTCTGTCTGTAAGGTCATATGCACAAATGCAAAATTGTTTAAAGAGTAGCAATTATGAGCCCTTCTGGATGCTAGGCAACAAAGTTCAGATGTCTCAAAGAAGAGAAGAATTTAGGAACAAAGAAACAAGAAGTGAAAGTGTGGCGTTAACTTTTAGTCTATTTGAACAAGGAGCCACACAGCCATGAAGATTATAGTGAAAGATAGGAGCGTGAACACAACACACAGGATAATGTTAAAAGTCCTACAGCTCAAAAGGAGAACATTTCGATCTTTCACAGAAGATAGTCCATGGGCATCAAGACTGAAATACAGTGTATTTTAAAACAGAATTTCCTAACAAGCAGAAAGTCATCGATTTATCTCCAGCACCACAAACAAGCTAAATGAAAAGCAAAAATGGCAAAGAAAACAGCAGAATGATTCTGTTTCCTTTTATAACTGTCTTTTTTTTCTTCTTTTCTTTTTTTAGGTTACCCTTAGTCAGCCAAGCGGTGGTGGTGCACGCCTTTAATCCCTGCACTCGGGAGGCAGAGGCAGGCAGATCACGGTGAGTCCGAGGCCAGCCTGGTCTACAGAGTGAGTCCAGGACAGCCAAGGCTACACAGAGAAACCCTGTCTCAAACAACAACAACAACAACAAAAAGGTTAACCTTACAGTCATATTTTAGGAAATGAGTTCTTTTGTGGTGGTAAAGAAACGTGTGAAGTTCACCAATTTCTTCAATTTCATTTCCTTTTTTTTTTTCCTCTTGTACAGAATTGAAGAAAGTGTATTTAATATTTTAATTACAGTAGCATTTATAATTATTTTTTAAAAGGAGCATTTTGTCTTTCTAGTTCTCAGTCCAGTACTCATCCTTTACCTGAACATAAGCCAAAAAAGAAAAAAAGAAAAAAGAAAAAAGAAAAAAGTTGGATATTCGTGAGTGGTACCTGAACTGGTGTTTATTGTTGAAAATATGAGCATTTAAATGTTCATATTTTTTATATATCTCCTTTGGCTTACTTGCTTCAAATGACTGTATATAATTGAAGGGGAATGTAGCAAACATGAGAAAATCCCAGTGAAGCCAGCCGGGCATGGCGGCCCACACCTGTAAACCTAGCAGAGGCAGAGGCAGGTGGGTCCCTGTGAGTTCAGGGTCAGCCTGGTCTACAAAGCAGTTCCAAGACAGTCAAAGTTATGCAGCGAAACCCTGTTTGAAATAAACAAAAAACAAACAAACAAACAAACAAACCATAAAAGAACAAAAAACAAAAGAAAGAAAAAAGACAATCCCAGGGAAAGGGGGAAGATCCCCACCCCCACACCTCTATCTAAGGACCTAGTGGCAACTGGTAGATTCTGGCAGAGGGGAAGTCAGGTTTCTTTAAGGGGTGATCCCTGGTAGGTCAGCCGTGCTGCACAGTTAGCCCCTCACGCAGCAGCACAAATTGTACTCCCTGGGTAGAAATGGGGGGACATGTTTGTAGAGAAGGGAAGTTGCAGAGATCCAGGAGGAAGTTAGGAAAGGAGAGTGAATATGATCAAACACATCACATTACATTCTCAAAAAAGTGGTTTGGGGGCTGGAGAGATGGCTCAGTGGTTAAGAGCACTGCCTGCTCTTCCAAAGGACCCGGGTTCAATTCCCAGCACCCACGTGGCAGCTCACAACTGTCTGTAACGCCAAGATCTGACACCCTCACACCAATGCACATAAGTTAAAATTAAATAAAAAATATTTTTAAAAAAATTAATTAGAATACTATTTAAAAATAAAAAATGGAAAATCACACATTTTAAAAAATGGGAAACAACTCATCTGATTCAGCTGAGTTTTTGACAAAAAAAATATATTTTTTTGGTATGTCATCTTCCAGTCTTTCTCTGTCTTTACTAATATTTTTTCAGAGTTGCAAGAAAACCTAGATTAACGTTAAGAAACAAGCTCTATGAATTGTGCACAATTAAGGAATTCAGTCACAAGAAACCCAACTGCTTTGCATTTTCATATAAATTAGAATCCATCAGATCCTGGGGGATTTGGAAAGAACTGTCAGCTGCTTCTTAGAATTCAGGAATTGCTGATAGCAGTCTTTTTTTTTTTTTTTTTTTTTTTTTTTTACAAAAGCACATTCTGCAATTAGATACCATGCCTGCTGAAACACCTGCCCAAGCCAACATGCTGAAGTCAAATGGTTATCTGTTGATTTATTAATTTCAATGATTTTAGAATATACTTACAAGTTGCCCAGACAAATGTGTCTGAACAACCATAATTCCTGGTATACAGCTTGCCAGGAAAATATCTATATGTTTGGTGCAAAAAGGTTTCTTGAATTCAGAGACGTGTGTCTTTGTGATGAAATCTTGGAGCTAAGAGACACACAGGCGGACATGCGTGGTAGAGTGTTAGGAATGAGGGGCTGGATAGGTGGCTCAACGCTCAGGAGTGCTGACTGCTCTTGCAGAGCGCTGACTGATGCCCAGCACCCACACCGCAGCTCAAACCGTTGACTTCCGTTTTAGGGCCTTCAATGCCCCTTTCTTATCTAGGAAGACAGCACATACACATGCTCTGCAAACATACATGCAGGCAAACATTCATACACTTGGGGGGGAGGGGAATGGGCTTTGGAAAGAGCTAGAACTAAGTGTAAACCTTGAGGCTTTCTCATTTTTCTTTTTTCTTTTCTTTTCTTTCTTTATTTTTTCCTTCCGTCCTTCCTTCCTTTTTTTTTTTTTTAAGACAGGGTCTTTCTACATAGCCCTTGCTATCCTAAAACTCACTATGTAGAGCAGGCTGGCTTGGAACTCACAGAGATCTGCCTGCTTCTGGTACTGGGGTCAAAAATATGCGCTACCATGCCCACCTCATTTTTCTTCAGTGGGGAAAACAGAACTTAT
Organism: Acomys minous; assembly: GCF_964271855.1. Classification (NCBI taxonomy): domain Eukaryota; kingdom Metazoa; phylum Chordata; class Mammalia; order Rodentia; family Muridae; genus Acomys; species Acomys minous. The sequence goes on from NC_140493.1 coordinate 102,284,223, forward strand.
TTTATAAGATTTGTGAATCGGTCATAAGACTAGCACAAAGCTTGACTCCTAGGCTTCCTATTACTGGATTGTTCAATTAAATATTAATTTCAATAGTCAACCTAATAGTGAACCATTTATTTGCTGAATCAACAGGAATAGTCATATAGTGGTGCACTTCTGTAGCATATACTCTGGTCACTTGAGTCTTGGTTAGAACAATCATTCTTGTCTACTTGATTGTGGAATCTGCCCTTAAAAATACTTGAATGGGGTGGGAAAGATGGCTCCCTGGCGGGTTAAGAGCTTATAACCCGACTTACAGAACCCAGGTTTAGTTTTTAGCACTTAGAGCGTGGTTCACAACCATCTGAGTCTCCAACTGCCGGACACTCAAGGTTCCCTTCTAACCAGGTTACTAGGAATACACGTGGTGCATATGCATACATGCAGGCAAAACATTCGCACACATATTAACAAATCTAAAATACTTTTAAAAAAATACTTGAGTGGACACATTTTACCCCATATTACTGCCAATCTATTCAGAGGGAAAGGCCCTTTGCAGGCAAATGACAATGGGCAAGTCTGGGCAGGAAGCTAGGATCTGAGTCATCTACTTTACCAGGCAATGAAACGTGATTCCGCCCCGCAGATGGAGACGCACAGGACCAGGAGCCACTGGAACAGGCTTGACGTCACAACCTAGTCTACATGTGTAGAGCAGAGGCTATGCAGGTAACAGACTGGAGATGGACGGTCAGGAGCAGTGCCTCAAATAGCATCCTTCCTGACTCTACTTTCTCCCTCAGCACAGTGTCCTTCCTTGAATGGCATACATCTCTTCAGGTTTTTTTTTCCTTATGCTATACATCTTTCTGCTGTGTTCATTTATTTACGTGTGTGTGTGTGTGTGTGTGTGTGTGTGTGTGTGTGTGTGTGTGTGTGTCTTGATTAGATCATAAGCCTTCTAAAGGCGGGCGTCATATTACATTCACTTCAGCTCTGTCCAGCTTGTCTAGAACAAAGTGAATACGCAGGAGATGGAGAGATGATGGCTCAGTGGTTAAGAAGATGTAGTGCTCTTGCGGAGGATCCCAGTTCTGTTGCCCGCATCCACATCAGGTGGTTCACAACTGCCTGTTAACTCCAGCTCCAGGGGCATCTGACACCATCTTCTCACCTCCAATGGGACCTGCATGTTTGTGGCATACACACAAAGACACAAAGATAATTTTTTAGAAGATTTATTTATTTATTTATTTATTTATTTATTTATAGGCCGGGCGTGGTTGCGCACACCTTTAATCCCAGCACTCAGGAGGCAGAGGCAGGTGGATCGCTGTGAGTTCGAGGCCAGTTTGGTCTACAAAGCAAGTCCAGGACAGCTAAGGCTACACAGAGAAACCCTGTCTTGAAAAACAAAAAACAAAAAACAAAAAACAAAAAAAAGATATTTTTTATTTATTATGTATACGGTGCCCTGACTGCGTGTACACCTGCAGGCCAGGAGAGGGCACCAAATCTCAGTATAGATGCTTATGAGCCACCATGTGGTTGCTGGGAATTGAACACAGGACCTTTGGAAGACCAGCCAGTGCTCTTAGCCTCTATTTCATCTGTTTAGCCCTCAAGTAAATAATTTTTTTTTAATCTTTAAAATGCACCTTTCTCTCTCTCTCCTTCCCTCCCTCCCTCCCTCCCCCTCCCTCTCTCTCTCCACCCCCCCACCCCCCGCCCGGGAGAGTTTGGGTGTGCCTTTAAACTGAATAGTCAAAGAACATCTCACTGCGACAGCAGAACACAGGCTTGAACAAC